>NC_053412.1:8311683-8516683 GCF_016859285.1 Xiphias gladius | reverse complement strand
CAGTTCCCGGAGGATGAAGGAATTGATACCATTGACTGGCCCCCACGCTCGCCTGATCTAAATCCAATTGAAAACCTCTGGGACATTATGTTTAGGTCCATCCGACGCCTCCAGGTTGCACCTCAGACTGTCCAGGAGCTCATTGATGCCCTGGTCCAGATCTGGGAGGAGATACCCCAGGACGCGATCTGTCGTCTCGTTGGGAGCATGCCCCGACATCGTCAGGCATGCGTACAAGCACGTGGGGGCAATACACAGTACTGAGTACCATTTTGAGTTGCTGCAGAGGAATTTCAGCAAAACGGACTAGCCCGTCGCATCATTTTTTTCACTTTGATTTTCAGGGTGTCTTTGAATTCAGCCCTCTGTAGGTTGATAATTTTCATTTCTGCCAAACGATGTGGCATCCCTTCATTCCTAACACATTATCCAGCCCGTGTCAGTATAGATATCCAGCATGATTTTTTTTTTTTTTTTTTTTTTCCCCATTGAGATGTGATGTGTTTTCAAAGTGTTCCTTCAATATTTTTGAGCAGTGTCTATGTATGTGTATGTGTGTATGGATGGATGGATGTATATGTTTAGATGTTTTCTGTATGTGTGTGGACATGTGTATGTGTGGTTGTGTTTGATGTAATATACATACATACAGTTAGATACATAAGTATTTGGAAAGTGACACACTTTTTTGTAATTTCGACTCTAAACCACCACAATGGATTTGAAAAGAAGCCATCAAGATGTGATTGAAGTGTGGACTCACAGCTTTAATTCAAGGGGTTTGACAAAAAGTATTGCATCAACAGTTTAGGAATTACAGCCATTTTTATACATAGCGCCTCATTTTCGGAGGCTCAAAAGTAATTGGACAAACTAACATAATTATAAATATGCGGATAATTTTTAATACTTGGATTAAAATCCTTTGCAGTCAATGACTGTTCGAAGTCTGGAACCCACAGACATCACCAAATACTGAGTGCCCTCCCTTGAGATGCTTTGCCAGGCCTTTGCCAGCAGCAATTGAAGATTTTTCTTCAATTGCTGCTCGCTCATTCGGGTTGAGGTCGGGTGACTGACTTGGCCGGTTAGGAATATTCCATTTCTTTGCCTTGAGGAGCTCTTGGGTTGCTTTTGCAGTACGTTTTAGGTCATTATCCATCTGCAATGTGAAGCGCCATCCTATCACCTTTTTGCAGCATTTGGCTGAATCTGAACAGATAGTAGAGCCCTGTACACTTCAGAATTCATCCCTCTACTTCTATCAGCAGACACATCATCAGTAAACAACATTGATCCTGTTCCATTGGCAGCCATACATGCCCCTGCCATAACACTGCCTCCACCATGGTGGACAGATGATGTGGTATACTTTGCATAATGAGCCGCTCCTTTCCTTCTCCACACTCTCCTCTTCCCATCATTCTGGAACAAGTTAATCTTGGTTTCATCTTTCTAAAGACTCTTGGTCCAGAACTGGGCAGGCTAGAGGTTTTCTGGCAAGGTCAAATCTGGCCTTTCTGTTTTTGAGTGTTACCAGTGGTAAATCATCTGTATTTACATTCATGAAGGCGTCTCTTGACTGTTAATGAAACGCATACCTCCTCTAGCGTGTTCTTGACCTGGCTACATGTTCTGAAGGGTTTTTCTTCAAAAAAGGAAAGTATTCTGTGATCATCCACTTTACTCGTCTTCAAAGGCCTTTTAGTGTTGCTGAGCTCTCCAGTGCATCCCTTCTTTTTAAGAATGAACCAAATTGTTGATTTGCCCACTCCTAAAGTTTTCTGCCATCTGTCTGATTGGTTTGTTTTGTTTTGTTTTTTCAGCCCTAACGATGGCCTCCTTCATTTGCATCGACATATCTTTGGGCGGCATATT
Source organism: Xiphias gladius (assembly GCF_016859285.1). NCBI lineage: Eukaryota > Metazoa > Chordata > Actinopteri > Istiophoriformes > Xiphiidae > Xiphias > Xiphias gladius. The sequence goes on along the minus strand of NC_053412.1, from coordinate 8,514,805 downwards.
GAGAGTTGCCACGCACAGCTACGAAATACAAATCCAACACTTGGAATAGACTCCAGACCTGTTATCTGCCTAATTTGTCATGAAATAACGAGGGAACGGGCCACAGCTGGCCATCTCAGTCAATTGTCCAATTACTTTTGAGCCTCTGACAATGAGGGACAGGGTATAAAAAATGGCTGTAATTCCTAAACGGTTAAGGTGATATTTTTGATAATCCTCTTGAATTAAAGCAGAAAATCTACACTTCAATCACATCTTGATGGCCTCATTTCAAATCCATTGTGGTTGTGTACGGACGCAACATTACAAAAACTGTCACTTTCCAAATACTAACTGTATATAAACATTAAAACTGTTAACTGGTTTTAATGTTGTGGCCGATCGATGTAAATATGCCACCTATTAATTAAGTTGCGCATGTGCAAATACATTTTACTTATCAATATCAAGGGCAACTCAGCAGAACAGGCGTTGAATTCCACCAGTAAACCCGGAACAATTCCACGGAGGATTTGCAATCCTCTTTTAATGACCGGACAGTTGTGTCTCCTTGAAAACTGTGAAAGAAAGTGGTTTATTATGTTTTCCTGTGTTACTTAACCAGGGCCTGGCAGCTGTTTTGAACCGAGCTTTATTTTTGCACGAGGATATCAATGAGTTTTCAAAGAGTGGGGCTGGTCTAGAAAGTGGAATTATGAATACGGTAAACAATGCAGTATTGTGTTATTTATGAGAAGAATGTGATTATATAGACCCTCATTATGCTTTCCTCGTGGGCATGACATTGAATGTAGTGTAGATTTACATAGTTGTGTCTGTGGAGCGTCTCATTAAAAAGGGATCATTGAGAAATCCAACAAAAGAATCTTCACTCGGTATAACGAGAGCTACGAGACGATATCCAGAAATTATTTGCTTTGCAAACAGTCTTTTAAAAGTACTTCTGTAGTGTACTGAATTAAAACCCTGTTGAACTTCTAAAGCTGTATGTAAAATACAAAATAATTATACCCACACATTAACTTGTGCACACTCACTCTCACACATCTCAAATCAAAAGGAAAGACAAGGCAGTTTACTTTAAACACGTAAAAGGAAATATATTTTTTTTTTTTAAAAATGAAATAACAAAAAAGAACAACATTTCATACAGAAGAGCTGCTTTTGTCATTTGCGGAGGTAATTTACACAGGACTTGAAATGAAAACACTTTACTTGAAGTGGTACAACAGCAACCACACCACACAGTTTATTGTATTTAGTTTTGGGATTTTTATTTTTATTTTTTTAATTTTTTCTAGCCTTCAACTGATGTGCCTTACATACCGAGTTACTGTTGGTGTGGGAGCATTGTGCCACTTGTGGTAAAGCATGAAGAGGTTATGTCACATACTGAGCTTCTTTTAAGGGTTAATATACACTGGCTCTTGGTAGTTCACTCATATGACGTACGCACCATTGAAACATTTACACACAAAATTTAGTTATTTTCTCTCCCTTAAAACAAGAATACTCCTTATATTTTTAAAGACAACAAGTAACAGTTTCAAAACGGTGGCTCTAGGATTGGATTTATTCCACCTGCAAGAGGCCCTCCCCCTCCACACGCACACCTTCCTACGAACACTTTCAGATAGCGAGCCAGTCGTTGGCGTGAGGAAAGGAGAAAACGGTTCTCGTGGCGGTCTGCCCGGCAGAAACCAGGGGTGTGCATAGGTGTTGCCGACTTCTTCCCGAGGCTCTGATAAGGCAGTTTGTTCTCCTCCTTTCCATTATTTCATTTCTCGTTTGTAATCCAGTTCAGGAGCAATTTTTAGCGGTGGATGCGCGAGTGCTTTTTCACAGCCGATTGTGCCCCGAGAACGATATTCTCAATCCGTTGACTGCTGGTTAGCGTGTATGGCGGGAGAGGGGTGAAGACAGCCAGAGTGCGTAGGCGAGGCTAAGCGAAAACCGTAAGCTGACAAAAAGCGGTACGTGTCTTCTTCATTGTCCATTTTGTGCAAACTGAGATGTAAACAAAGATCACCGGAGGTTGGGATGGGAAGCGGGGAACAACAGGCTACAGCGACACTGGGAAAGACAGCGTAGAGGGAAGCGGTGTGCTCCTTCAACAAACTGATAGGCACAGAGGGCCAGCAAAATAAATAAAGGCCTGGGGAGTGAGTGTGGGGGGGGGAGAAACTGCCAAGTTTCCTGTGCTTTTCGCTTCACTCAAACTTGCATTTGGAGCTGAGGGAGTTACTTGTTGCCACTACGGCAGCTTCTAATGTGCTTCAGAGTTCGGCTTGTTTGTTACAGGGGCCGAGGAAATTGGGGGACGTTGGAGAGGAGGACACAGAGTACCACAAGAAGTGCCTTAAAAGGTCAACACACACACACAGGCACCCACATAAGACTGCTTTATGGTCATGCTCGCTATTGCCTCCAGTATTACCACCCGTCCATCAATTACAAAAGAAAAGTACAAAATATCTACCACACTGCCCCTCCCCCCTCCCCCTCCTTTCAACTACATGAGGACAGAACCATATTCACTTAGTTTTTTGTCATTTATATATATATATATATGTATATATGTACACAACAATATGCCTTTTAGGCTGTTGAGGAAAAAAGGGCTAGGGGCAGGATGAAGTCTCTGTAGTGAGGCGTCAGAGTTATTAGTTTCTTCAATTCCCTCTTTTTCAACAACAGTTCTATCTACAGAAATGTATGATTCTGATGAGAGAGACATGACTCGAAGGGGATTTGACCAAAGTTTAGCATCCGCGTCGGATCAGAGACGGATCGTTCAGGGCGTCGAGCTAATTGCCATTGATTGTACGTCAGTAAACCCAGGAGACGGGGACCCACTGAGGAGTGGTGGACACCAGGTCTACGGCCTCCTCCAGCAGGTGGATGGTGTCATCAATCTCATTGTTGATGATGGTCTGATCAAAGTAGTGAGCGTAAGTCCGCTGCAGCATCTCTGATTCCTTCTGGAGCCGCTGAAGAGAGTCATCCTAAGGGGCGTGATTGAGAAAAGCGAGGGTTCAGTAATCGGCTTCGATGTACGTTTGTTCTCTGATGTTCTGTATGTTTGTACATTAATTCACACACATTTAGAATTAGGGCTGAGTGTAATTTCACCAAAGTTGCAATTGAAAGCGTAATTTTCAAATAGCAGGAGCTGCGTTTAATAACTTGCATCATTTGTAAGATCTTAAGTTGAAAGAGGAGGTTAAAGTCGAAACAGTATCTGTCTTTCTCTAGGTAAACGATTTAGCTGACCACTAACGATATGCACGATTAGTCGACTAAACAATTTAACAAGCAGCCCCCCACTCTCCCTGTGCTAATGCCTGCTAATGTTGTTTAAAAATTAAAAAAAAAAAAAGCAAGGTAGAAAGTGGGACAGACGAAATCTCATAAAACCAGCACAACGTGGCAGTATATTGAGCTAGAAGATTACAATAAGGTTGTATGTGGACCGTGTCGGAATCCGAAACCGCATTCATCACAGGCGTGTAGATGTTATCCTGCGAGGAAAGAAAGCTGGTGCTAGCGCTGCCAACGTTGGCCACACTCGGTAAACCAATATGACGTTGACGCCGTGATCCCACTCGGTCTGGCAATTTTTATTGTTTCAGACTGTTTTCTTATGTTAAGACTAGTTGACCAGTCAGAATTCAAATTTCCGTTTAATTGCCAGGCGTACAGTTGGCAGCTTGCTTGGTAGCTCTCCGTTGTTGAGGGTAAAAGACCAAAAGTTGGTTACTTACTTTTAACCACTTTGGATAAAGTATGTCCTCACTATTTTCATGGTTTCAGGCCTGTGAGGCGGTTTGTCAAGAGTGTGTCAGATGTCACAAATTTGTGACATGTTTTCTGTGAATGGACAATTATGTGTACCTGTTATCAATTAATATAATGACACTTTAAAGTACGATTTAGTCAATTTTCCCATTAATTTAATTATGAAATGAACGGAAGTTTTTTTTTGAAAGGAAAGTAGCTTTAATACATAAACATACATTACAATCTATAACTTGTAAATACGCTTTCTAACAAACCGGTCTCGTTTAGGATTGCATTAATGGTCTATGTAGCATTAAAGTTTATGGAAAATAAAGTGTAATTAGACATTTCCCCCAAATCGTCCAGGATACAGTACGGAGAGGTAGGGTTAGGCCAAAGGAGACAACAGCGTACCACTGAAAAAGCACACAATTAAGAGGATTATTAGAGGGATTAAGGGAAATCAAGAGGAATAAGGGCAGACAAAGCTAAACAACTACTGGAGCTATAGAAACACAGAGGCCAGATGTACCTTTCTAAAATGTTCAACAAGCTGAACTCATACCATTAATCAGTACTTACAGGCAGTTTCCTGCACCACTTTGGAACCTTGAGTGCAAATGAAAATAGACATGCCAAAGAAAATACAAAGCAAACAGGGCACATGCGGTGAGAGAAACACTGAGCAAAGCAAAATGACAGAAACACAAATTAAGGCAGTGTTCACACTGGTTTTGTTTGTCTGAATTCTTTTTACACAAGGTTAGTGCCCGTTTTGATCTATGCAAAAAAAAAAAAAAGTCAGACTGCATATATATAGATGACTGAGGAATTATACGTTTTCTTGTTAACCGTGCAAGTTTGGAAAGTTTTATTATCAAATATTATGTGAAATACCTGTAAATTCAGACTTAAATGCCAGTGTGACTGCGCCTTAAGTTTGGATTGAATGAGAGTTAGTGAGTAAGCAAATTCGAACAGCTAAGCACGCGTGGTAGATGAAGCAAGAAAGTCTTTGTGATTGTACCTCAGTCATGCCAGGGGTGATGGTGGGAGCTGCGATGAAGACAACGTAGGGAGCAAACTCAGCTGTCCTGAGGATCTTTAGTGCCTGATGAGAGAAATTTTTGTTTTAATTCAGTAGTTTTCACACCCAAACTACCCAAAAAACTTTAAGCAAATGTTTCAAATGTCAGTGAAAGTACAACAAAAGAAAATGTTAATGTACCTCCATTCCAACATAATGTTTTTTGAATATGAACAAAAACTAAAAAAATATTGATTTTAAACATTGGGACAATTTAATGGAATCTCCCAGACACGATGAGACCGTTACATATCTGTAACGCTGCAGTGGTTGCATGTTATCAGGCACTCGGTACATAGGAGAAAGCGAAAAGGCCCATTTTCTTTTGACCGTGTGGCAGCGCGGCAACGAGTTGAACAGTAACGATACCACGGAAAGCATTAGAAAAATGAAAAATGACATTAGGCTGTCACATCTTGTCAACTTGGTGCATTGTGTAGTTCAAAGTATGTAGTCATAATTAAATATTTGATTTCCACGCGCATAAGAAATGCCGCTTAACTGACTTTGTTAATTTATTATCGTGCTCTCTTTTAGACGTCAAACATCCCTGCACATTATCCCGGCGACGGCACTGAATGCAGGCATTCAGACATCAGCTGCGTTCGTGATGAGGTTCTAACTAGTCTGATCGCTGTTTTGACTTTTCTGGAGAAGCGGCTGTTGCTAAGTTGTCACGTTAAACTGCCAGTGCATTAACAAAGTGAAATCCTTATTTACCTGTGGCTCGACATCCAGGATGGAGATCATGCCCTGTGAATGGATCTGCCTGATAGTCTCCAGCCTGGTTCCATACATAGCGTCCTCATGGCTGCCGTACTCCAAGTAGTCATTGTTGCTGATGTCCTGCATCATCTGGTCGTGAGTCACAAAATAGTAGTTTTTTCCGTTCTCCTCGTCCTTTTTAGGAGGTCGAGTTGTGTCTGTGCAGAAAGACGGACGGAAAAGTTAGGGATCTCGTAGTGACGCGTGCACATGTCTGCCTTTTGTGTTGCAAATGGTTGAACAAAGAGTTGTACATTAAACTCTACTTACAACTGCATCTACAATTTAGATAGAAAATCAGAATTCTTGTCTCTTTCCTATATAATGAAGCAGGTCCAAGTTATTTAAGACCAAGCAGCACAAACATGATGCTTATGTTTTCTTTACATCCCGTTGTGTCTAGTTTGCTTTTCACATCTGACAACCACTTCAATAGAAGCATCTTGTGCGATAGGTTTTTAGCGTGCAGCGGGTGCGCGCGTCTCCTTACGAGGAATGGGGTAGGCGAACCGGTCGGGATGTTTGGTGATGAGCGTGTTCTTGATGTGCCTCCTACCAACTCCGTGCGCACCTGAATGGAAACAGATAGCAGAGACACTGAACAGGAACAACAGGGAGGTCAATCAAGTATTAGAAACAGCAGCAATTCAACTCTGACTCAGTTACTAGAGATGCTCAACGACTGTCAACGTCAAAAAAGTAAACGATTCTAAGCGAAAGGCCCGCTCAGTCGTAACATGATAAGTGGTTGTATATCGGGGGAGATTGTGACCGCCATCTCTGTCCAAAGATAGTTTTTTGGCGTTGGATGCGAGGGACCCATTTGATCTCCGCTCCAGCCTACAACCGACTCCCAGTCGATGTCGTGTCTGGTTTCGGGTCGGTGTTCAGTCTCCTGTTTGCAGTTGTTGCTGTTGCATGATAAAGCGTAATCCAAAGCTATTGCACGTGATCTCATCCACTCCAGTTTTCCTTCCTGGGTAATTGTGTCTTTAGGGTGTATCAGGAGAAATGTAAAAAGATTGGTTTGGAGCTTTTTAAGTCTATCTTTATACTCACGTGCCACGGACTGTAACCATTTCCCCCATCCAGGGACTCTACTCTGTGAGAAATGGGACAAAATCCACATTCCTCATTACTGTAGAAAAATGTATTCCAAGGTTGTAGTCTTTATAGTGTGAAGTGTCCTCTTTGTGTGTCTTTGCTGAACTGCCACAGAGGGACACATCCTGGCAGTCACAAATAGGTTTGTTGAAAGAACTCTGGCAATAAAGCTATGAGCGACTGCCAGGACAAAGTTGCACATTCATTTTTGTCAAACTCACACTACTGAAGCTCTGCTTTGGATCAACTTTGGAATATATTTTTGGACATAATGAGAAGTGTGGATTTTGTCCTGCTTCTTTTACGGCAGTCCCCGTAATGTGTTTCACAGCCAGTACGGAGAAGCAATCCATCATGCCTCTTTCAGTGTACGTGTTACGTGCGAGATGTATAGAGTTACACTCGGAAGAACTACCTGTGCCTGAAGATGTAGAATGCTTTGTGGTAAACTAGTGACTCCTTGCGGTTCGAAAACTCCGGCTAGAAGGTCACCATCGACCTAGTGGCGTCTGTCCCGTTCAGTCAAGAATTATCATTTACTTCCTCGGCAGCGATTGTTAATGTCGTTTGCGGTGGAGCTAAACTTGACTTATTGGTCCGTGTGAGTCAGTGTCCCGTAAACAGTGGTCTTTATGCTCTTCTCAGCCTTTCCCTGAACTTGATGTTGATACAGGAGCGGTCCAGTTTGGTGACACACACGGTTACCGGATGCCAGGGCAAGCCGGTCAATATGAACATGTGAGCTACAATGGGGGGGGTGACTACATGGCTGTTTCCCCAAGTTTGCTATTCTACATTGACGTTTGTTCTGTCTCATCATCTTAGATCCTGTGGCTGCTGTTTGGAAACCTTTACCACTTCCGTAGTGGTGCACCAATATCAAAAAGGACATTTTTAATGATGAGATGTGTGTTGGTTTCATTTACCTTTGGTAGTCCATAAAATGTTGGCATTTCTTCTGCTGTCAGATTTAATATCTTCCAGAGGTTGTAGGAAATTGTCTTTCCTCTCTGTTAGGATCTGACTTGAGTTTAACATAGGTGTTGATGGAATCATGTGACTCCCCATCAGAGCATGCAAATGACAAAAAAAAAAAAATCTCCTACAACTTCTCGAAGAAAAACCTTACAGCCAAAGACATGCTTATGTTTTATGGAGTGTCAGTGAGATGCACAGAATATAATACTACAATCAATGGGAATTTTGAGGTAGGCGCACCATTCACCAGCATTCCCACTAAGGAGGCCACCACAGCTGCTATGGTTTTGTCTTGACATGACCTATAAAATCAAGTGTGTGTTTGGGGGGGCACTTTGGGCCAAGTGGTACAATGACACAAAGTACAAACCATGCAACTTTTAAAGATCTCTGCAGGTAGAGTAAAAACAGGACACTGTCATAGAGGACAACTTTAATACTGTAGTGTTCTGCTTAACAGGCATCAAAGTCCTGAAGGAGGCAGTCCACCAGCAACCCTACCATAGAGGGGCCTCTGTGACAGCAGATAGGTTCCTGATCTGCGCATTAATTTGTCACTCTTCCGGTCACTTCCATGCTTATTATTATGCCTGTGCCTTACTGTGCTCGGAGGCTTGCCAGCCCGGGAACCTATCTGCTGTCGCAGAGGACCCACGGCCTTGCCCTTCTATGGCAGGGTTGCTGGTGGACTACCTCCTTCAGGACTAGTCCCTAACAGTAAATAAAATGATTTATAAAAACAACTTAAAACTGCTTGTAGTCTGTTTCCTTACCAAGCAAAACCAGTGTTTTCCTCTTGAACGATGGCAGTTTGACCACTTCCTCATATGTTACCAGATCTAGTTGGTCAAACACTGCAAAACAGAGAAAAAACATTAGGTTTGAAGAGCAATCTCTCTTAAGGACTATGTATCATGTTGGGAATTGAAATAATAAGGACAGTTAAAAGTTGTCTTACTACAACTCATAGGCCTATTGCAAAGCAAGTTGTTATTAGACTCTCAGTCACCACTTAAGTATTGATAAGTACACCTAGCTAACAGTAACACGGTTTAATACAACAGCCCTGCGTTACATCCTACTTCATGGAGGCTATACTGTTGAGTTCTGGTACTAATTAATTGATAAGACTAAGTGGGACCAAATATTAGATTCCCTGTGTAACAGGATACAGTTCAACACCTCTGTAAAACACTTATAAAATGAAGGTAGCTTTTTTTACGCAGGACTGACTTAGTTTTAGCTTGGACTACCTCAAACTGTCAACTGAGTGTGCAGCCTCGATGCTAATGACATGGTACAGTAATTCCATTGTTTTTTCCCTGCGGTTTAAATCAAATTTGGGATCTTCAGTCTGATAGGTTTTTTTAAGTAAAACAGAATTATTGAAATGATGCCATAATGTAAACCAACTGCTAGTTTGTACAAGCGCCGAGCACACCCGAGGAAGGTCAAATGCCTTGAGAAAGATTGGAAACCTGCTTATTTGCATTAACCTTGGTCAGATAGAAGCCAAACTATTCTAAGCTGTCTAGCTTCTCCTCAATTTGAATTTCATTGCTAATAACGAAGCAGCCGTCATTCAGAAGTCAAGGAGACATTAGGAAGAGGAGGAAGAACAACACAGAAGCTGGACGCCAGCTGTCTTGAGTTACTTACATGCAGCCATGTCATTGGGTAAGAGACAGCATGAAATATGGACAGAGGGTGGGAGCGGAAGGGTTAATAAAAGGACACCATATAAGAAGACAAATTGAAACAAAAACAAAAAATAAACACACCTTAACACAAATTTTAAACATCAAAAGCTGTTAATTGCCACACTGTTAGTTACTGAAAACATGGCTAAATTGAGACAGCAGTAGGAGAGGTCTGTCTGAGGGAAAACGTAACAGGCGTGCAGCAGTTACACGTGCATATTCCATTACGCCTTGTTTGACACACACCTAGCAAGTCCCTGACAAAACTTTCATACTACCGAATTAGTGGTGCTACAACTCTGAAGTGTCATTTCAAACACATATTCTTCACGTTTCATTAGACTCGACTGCACAGCCATATGGACTATGTTTCCCTTATTAAGCAATCTGATTTATTCTTGTAGTGGGTTAGCTTAGCTCTCTTTGTTGCCTTACCTGCATTGTGCTTGGCCAGGTACTTGTCTTTGTACTGTTTCTTCTTCTTTCCAAACCAGGTACAACTGGCCTGCTGTTCCTGTTTGGTCTTCTCCATCGCTATACATGCCACGCGCCTGAGAAGAACGCAGGTACGGTTTAATTAGATACACCTAGCTAAAACCAATGCTGTCTAATCCAACGGTCCTGCAATAAATCCTACCTTTGTGACGGTTATGTTGTACAGATGTGGCGCTGTATTACATTAGACTAACAGGCGAATCTATTATTTTATCCACCCCATTTATATGAGTGGGTTAAATTACAGAAACACTTACACAGCAGCACAAACTGCAGCCTCCGAAATAATCTCAGTTGAATCGACACATGCCTAAAACAATTAAAATAAAAACTTTACATTATAACCTTCGGTAAGGTGGATTTATTGCAGGACTACAATATTACACTGCATCTAATAAACTGCACACAGATTCAAGTACAAGCCGGGGTTGGCTGATTTTCGTGGTCGAGCTATTCCTGTACTCCGGTGGTATATCAGTAACATGTCTGTCAGATCTGATGGAAGTACCAGGTTCAACCCGTGGTGGGAGTGTCTGGCTTCACACCGCTTTAAGAATTTATTAAGTCCACTTAGTTAAAAAAAATACTGTCTAATACAGGAGCCCTGCCGAAAATCCTATCTCCGTGATGGTGGTTTTTTGAAACTGTAGAAAAGTGCTAATTCAGCTGTGTGGTTATTTAGAAGGCAGTAGTTTGTGATGTTCTCGTGTTGCATTTAACAGATGTATTTAGTGGACCTCATATGCCTCTCAGTAAAAAAACTATTAAATATAACAGTTTAAACAATAACTGAAAATTATAACCATCAGTTAGGTAGGATTTGTTGTGTTAGATGTACCTAATATACTGGAACTGTGTGCATTTGCCCAGAAGTGCAGTACAGACCAAACGTTTCGGCGTTCTACTCACCACTCCTGTAGCTCAGGTGAGGGGATGAGGCCCGCCGTGCCGTTCTTGGTGTTCTCGAGCTTTCCCTGCCACCAGTTGTGGTCGTCCTTGGAGATGATCTGAATGATGTCACCCACCCGGAAGCGAATGCCTGCCTCCTTACACGGGATGAGGTCGTCTTTCGCCGGGTCGTATTCGAACTGAGCACGTACATAAATCTGTAGGGGCAGGACAGTGAGACAACACATTTGTTAGGCGCTGACGCAGTGGCAGGGAATAGTGTTGCGATAATAGGAGAATATATGGGAAAGAATGTGATTGGACAAGCTGCCGTATGAAAAGAGACTTGCTGCTAAATAGTTAGAAATGTGGTGCCTAATGCTTGCCGTTAAAAGACAAAAAGACAGCGACGGGAAAACCAAGAGCGTGTAAGCTGAAGCAGGAACGGGCGAGGACATTTAAATACATGAACAGCAGGAAAAATGATCCAACAAAGCGCTTTGTCACATCGGCCCGTGGGGGTGTCCATTTTATAGACAGCTTAAGCACATACACCCACATTTTGTGTTGCCTGTAATGTGTGCTGACGAACCAGATATGAAGACTAAGCCTAGATAGCTAGCATGGGATCTAGACACCGCTACGATGAGGAACCGAACTCTGCGATGGGGGTGGGAGGATTTGGGATCTACTTCTACAGAGGGTCCACTTAGAGACATCTTACCTTGATGGACAATTTGTCCTTGATAGCCGATCTGGTGATCTATGGGGTTGAGAGCATCACACACACACTTACACATATATCATGCAGTAGAAAAAGTTGGGGGCATAAACAAAGGGGCGGGGATGGGGGTGTTTGTACTGCATTTTATATATGCGAGTTTGTGTGTGATATCTTGGAGCACGATAAACACATCGTGCGGCAGACAACAATGGCCGAAATCAACAAATAGGAACCAGGGTTCCTAACATTTTCCATCTCAAATTTTGTTACTTATTACAGACTTATCACTACGACATAGCGTGGAAATATGCCTGTCAACTGGGCTATATGACGGTGCAATGTAATAACATCCAGACCGGGAAACAAACAACATCATCTGCTTCTTTTTTTTTTTAGCTGTGTAGAAATCCTTACCAATGTTCAGACCGAGGGCAGACTAGAGTTAAGGCCTGACATTGGAGAGTAATACTTAAAGGGAATTGTAGAAGGCAAGAGTGTTAGTTTGACTGGATTGTAAAGCAAAGGAAGAGGCGGACAATTAAACTGGAGAAGTGTGGTCATGGTATTAAGAAGGAGGAAATCTCACCTGACGGGCTTTGGGCTGAATCGTCGATGGCAGGTCCTAATTGGAAAGAAAGATTTATCTAAGTATTTGTTTCTCGAGATTACACACTAATGCAAACATAGAACCAGGGAAAAATGAGCTAAATATGATTTTCTTTTTTTTGACTACATTTCCTGTGCGCTGAGCCACGTGTTGGAACTTAATGACATATATAAACACACCATATTAACTGTAAAGGAGTGCTTGAGAGTGAAAAGGAGAAGCAGTAACTTACCAGGATGGAGCTGGTGACACTAGCGTGACCGTTTGCAGGCGACTGTCGGGACAAATCTGGTGACTCTTTCTGCGACAGAAAGTACAAAGACAACAGTTTTGCTTCTGTATGTTCTGCAGAAATATAAACGCAAACACGTGTGTTTGTGATCTCATACCTCACAAGACATGGACTGGGAGCGGTAACTTGGTACAATCTTGAAGGTAATGCTACCCCTCATCTCTCTCTGTGGGGAATGAAAAATTGCATGGTACATGGGTTTTGAATGGTAAAAGCACCTTGCCATACCAAGAAAATAAAGAAACCGAGAGGGTCAAAGCCTGCTGCTACATTTTTCATTCTGTTTGCTACCATGACTTTGACATTTAAGACATAATGAGGTTTCTCACTCTATGGAATAAACCTAGAATAATAAGTGAGTGGGGAAAAAAAAAAAAAAAGCATGCTTTGGATACTGGTTGGATAAAACTAATGGAGAAGAACAGTCCAAATGCCGAGGAGGGAAAGTCTGATCTGTGTAACTTACCAGCATTTTTTGGAGCTGTTCTACTGTCTGATTGGCAACGCTGATGCCATTTATCTCCCGGATCTCATCTCCTACATGCAGAGTCCCTGAGGCAGAGAAAAAAAGGAATTAATAAAGGCTACAAATGAGGCTATTGGATGATGAAACCCCAGGGGTTAATGAAATTGCTCCGGGAGCGGCCAGCTAATGTAAGGACCGGTTACATTTCGTTGTTATTTCTATTAGCAGAATTTAGTCCAATATGAGAGTGGAACTTAGAATTATGATTTTCTCATGTTATCTCACCTTGTACTTTGTAAACTCTGCCTATATTTTGAGTGAAAATCTCATGGTATTAACAAAATGAAGTGTGCCTGTGAAATATGCACGAGTGGTGTACGTTTGCACACCTTGTCGATGAATCATTCCACCGTGCATGATGCGGGCCACGATACAGTGGTTGAGGTCGTTCATTTTCAGAGTAATGCCCTAGAAGAGCCAGACAGAGGGTCAGACAGAAAACTGATAACACACAATGATGGAGCTTGACAGTATTTTTAAGTACAGCGCACTTTGGCATGCCGAGCCACAATCGTGCAGTCTAATTTATTATTGTGGCCCCTGCGTGTGATGCCTGTATGCGGTCTGTGTTGTCACGTCAATTCATCCGTATAAATCCGTCGGCTCAGACTATAGTGTTGCAGGTGACTTTACAGAAAGACCAGTTCCGTTGCTGCATCGCACCAGATCACTGCTCATCTTTGAAGTGGCTAAGGGAAGCGCTGACGTAGTCTTAAGTGTCGAAAAGAAGCCGATAACTCGTTCTACATTCTTCAGCGTTTCTTTGTATTAGTTTAAAAAAATAGCGTGAACGAGGAACGGTAAAGGAATATGCATTCAAAAGTACACGTCAGTTCATCCACACCTGACATTTTAGCGCAAGAATCCGGATATGTATGAATTCGTCTACGCACCATTGGCTCGTCAGTGTTCTTCTGAAACTGGACCAGGCGAACCCTGGTGACGTTCTCCAGGTCCATGTCTCCGTTGGTGCTGTCTGGGGAGTCTCCGTTCAGGTAGGGTGAAGTGGGTGGGGGGGTCACCCTCAACGCCTCGTCGCTGTAGACCTCGTGGGCCACTACATCATGGGTCTGCAGCAGAGCCTGGATGTACACAAACAAACAGACATAAATGTCAAGACTCTTGGAACCAACTGCAAAGTACTCTACATCTGTTCTGTTTTTAGTTATGTAGGTGAATCCAACAGAGAATGAAGCCCATTAACGCTCCAAGTATTAATGTCATGCCGTGCACACAGGACGACGTTTTCAGCAGCCACAAGCTATGTAAACAATTGGAGTATTTGGTGGTAATGTTGAGGAAAGGAAATCAGACTTTTGACTGGAATCCCAAATGTGAAAAACTACAAAGTGAAACAAATACGTATTACCAAATCCCAGTGAAGAGGAAGGTACATGTGGTGGCACACAGCGATACTGCTGGGATAGCTCAGTCGTTGGAAAGAGTGTGGCTTACACTAATCCTCCTCCTCGGGCACTAATCGTGTCACTGACACACTGTGTTTTTACTACAAACGTCTTCTAGCAACATTTGCCTAATGATCACATCTGTTCATCAAGTGATGATACATGACAGTCATGGAGACTTGGAACAGCTGGCACTAAAGGCTTTTGACTTATGGTGAACATTAGTGTGGCTGAGGAGAACAAATGTTGAAAAACAAATGTTGGGAAAAAAAAAATATGTTTACAAGCGCTGATACTTAATACAAAATAACTGGGAACAAAACATGAATCACTTGAATCACTGCCTAATTAATGAAGCCATACACCACAAAGGAAAAAGTGAAATCATTGATAAGTGAGACATTTCTTCCCACGTGCCCTTCCCGAAGCTCTTCGCACCCGTTCTGCTAGCAGCACTGTGAAATGTCCGTGGTGGGATAAAGTCCAGCCCATCAGGTCAAAGAGCTGGAGGGGTTAATTGGATTGAACCAAGCCAAAAGGCATGACAGCACCAGTAAGTGCCACAGACAGAATCAGCAGAGAGAAACACCCCATCGTCCAGCATTTATCTTTAGTGACAATAAATCCAAAGAGTACGACTACAAAGCAACAAATACACAATAAAGACAAGCCTAGTCTTTCTAAATTAATTTCTATTATACCGTTGTAACCAATAATACTCATGAGATTGACAACTGCGGCCACATAACAAGCCACACTCCTTTGGGTCAAAAAATGACAGGCTCCAAAATGATATACCTTTACATGACATCCACCACCGCTGATTTCTTCCACCTCAGTTTGCAGTTTGCAATATGCAGTTTGCACGTCTGTCAACAGTATCCTCCCAAGTTGTTCTTCTAGTCTCAGGTCTGTTTAGGCCACTAGACTCATCTGACAAACGCGGTGGTATTGACGGTCACCGCAAAAGTTACTGTATATCCACACTTCAGCACATTCTTCCTACTGCTCTGCTGCTTCTGTCTCTGTTCCTTTTCCTCCGCATGTGTCTATCCCTGCCCAAGGACTCGCCAAGCTCAGGTGCTAAGCAGCTTTGTGGCCAAGGGACTTAGGTGGACTGTTAAAAGAACACAACTTCTGACACAGTAGGCTGAAATCTCACACACCAAAACGGCATGCTCTACATGCACAGACAGAACAACCTGGAGCAGTGACAAAAGTATGAAAGCGTATGTTGGTCTGTGTGTGTGTGTGTTCCTGTAATATCCCACCATGAAGTGTGGCTGTGTGAGGATCCTCCTGAGCTCCTTGGCCTCCATGTTCTCTGGGTAGCAGGAGATGGTTTCCAGTACCTGGTCAGGAAAAAAAGGCAAGAGAAAGACATGAATCTCAAGAATGCACATTGTAAATAACACAGACTAATCAATATGTCATAGCATGGTATCTCATTGTGCTCATAGATGACTGAATATCAGCGTAGTGGACTAGGAACTACTTGTAGAAGAGTATGGGAATGTGTGTCCTCAACTTAAATTGTCCCTTAATTTAGTTTCAGGGCCTGAACACGAGCTGTCGTTTCCTCACCTCTTTGGCTCTCTGCACTCCATCACTAGGAGGATTTCTGATCTGAGGAGACGACCTGGTGTTGATTTTGTCATAAAGCTGAAACAACAAAACAATCACAAACATATAATTGGGCCCCACTGATAATTTAAGGGTTACCCGAAACAGCAAAATCAGAAGTTCTTCCTAATCAAAGATGTAAAACCCAAACAATATATGACAAGTGTACAGTAGATAGTAGATAGCACATATTGGACAGATATGTGGCTGACTCTTGACTTGTCATGACACCTACTGGGCACTTTTGGCATGACAGAGGAACAGGTGCTGATATTGTGGTTTACTCACATCTAGCAGGGTGTGGAGGTGTTGGTCCTGGAAGACACTGTGCAGGAAGTCCATGTCTTTCTCACTGCAGTCTGTCAAGGCATGAATCTCCTCTAGACTGTCTAAAACCTGCGATACTGCCCCTACACAGAGACACACGCACACACACACAGAAGTTATACACTCAAATAAGTATAGCCTGAATCACAACCACGCAGAAACATTCACAAGTACACCAAGCAGTCCCTGCAAGCATTCAACACGACACAAAATGCAACACTGAACACGACAGATGCATGTATCCACAGATACGCTACCTGTTACGCATCCATATACAGAGAAACAACAAGACAGACCAAAAATAACTCCAAAATAATCACAAACAATAGAAGTCACGACAGAAAACACATAACACACACAAACACTCAGAACTATTTAACCCCAAGTACCTGCTGCATCGCCCACACATGCAGCAAAACCAGAGAAACAGCGGTACATGGCATCAATACAACATCAGAAGAAAGTCACTTCAGAAAGTCACAGTGGGGATGATGTGTTAGGAGCAGTACACCCAAGAAATGAATATTTAAATAGAAATGTAATAAAGTGTCAAACTACAAAAACATACAGTGGAACAAGTAAAGAAAGAATTCAAAGCTGAAATATAAACTTCATTTACTGAAAAATGTCCTCAGGCCCAAAGTGTAGTCTTCCCAAAAATTTAACATGTACTGTATGTAATAAAAAATGTAAAAGTCTTTGTAAAGTGTTTGTAGCCTACATAGTAATCAAGCTCCTCGGTGAGCAAGAAGAAGTGACATGTGATGATGATGGAGAGACGTGCTGTGGTTAGAATACGTTTTCCTCACTCTGACAGCTCTAAACGTGGTTTACTTTAAAGGTAATTTAGAGATGAGTTTTGACTCAGTGACACATTTGAAGCCACGGGCTGACCGTTACGTTACCACTGAATTTATTAGTGATAGGTGAGATGATATGCACGGCCATCTTCCTAAGGATTTAATCAAATATTTCCTATGTTAAATTTAGGGACAAGGGATTACTCCATCCTTGAAACTTTTTAATCCTGCACCGACTCGTGGTCTCGGATGGAACAACAAGCAGTGCCTTAAAAAGGGACGCAATTCAGTTAACGAGAAAACTCTAGAAGGAAGTCCTGGAATAACAGATGAAAGATGAACATGGGGAGGATAATCCCAGTTACAAACATATATAATGCTGGGCTAATAATGGCGTTTGAGAAGAAAACAAATGGGACTTTACTGTGAGACGTGGTAGGGAAACAGCAGAAAGGAAACGTTCTATTTAGGCTGTCATTAACTTTGGGGAAAACCTTGTTATAGGTCTGTTTACATGCATCATACTACTACACTTAGGGATACTAATCTCTTTAATCGATAGTCAGCCATGTACAGATCAATAATTGGTTAATCGCTGAGAGCTTATGAAATACAAAATGAATGCTATTCCTCAAGAAAATGAATTTAATGAATAATATTGTCACTTAAAATGACCGCGGGATAAAAGCACATTCATCAAACCAAATGGGTTTTCTCAAAAGGGAGACAGGAGAGAAGACAGAGGGCGACAGAGGAAGCCATTTTGGAGGATTAGGACCAACATCATTCAACAGTAAGAAAAATGAAACAAACTGAAAAGCAAGTGATGATGTCATGATGATATCACACATCAAGATTCTATGGGTGGGGAGGGGGGATACGTACTTTCAGCAGCTAGCAGTCCTAGAGACAGCACAGCAGAAGAAAAACAACACCAAAACAAAAAGAGGCCGAGATTAGAGGAGGATTACGGCAACTACGGATGTAGAGTTTCACACCTCACAATGAAAGAAAGCCAAAGAAAGAAGGGAGAGAACAAAACGTCAAGAGAACCGGCAGTGTGAGGAAGCATAAGGGCAGGTAGGGAGTAGAAGGGGGGCAGGGGGGGAAAGAGGAATGAGCAGCAACAGAGCCAGAAAAATCAGCAAATCTAGTCAGGTCTATGAATAATCTGCCAAGCTGCCGTAAGCACCTACTACACTACAAACAAGTCAGTGACCGGCAGCATGTCTGGTGCCCAACTGCAAAAATAAACCAGTCACCAGGAAGCATGACTGCAACAGACTGCCAGCCTCAGCAGAAACGACATACATGGTGGTATATCAGGCTGCAGTGGCTGCGTATAAAACTGAGCAGAATATGTGCAAGGCTTAGGTCACTGCACTGATTCATTAGGTGATGATGTAACAGTGCTCATTTTATACTGTTTACAACAAAGACGCTATATGCTGATAACTACTGGCAGGTAAAGCCAGCAGTCTTGATATCAAAGGAAGTGAAAGTCCATGGCTGAGACAGGGAAGTGAAGGTGTTGGGCAACATCTGTCTTCGTTTGAACAGAGGAAGTTCTACACAGACAGCTGGAGATCACATTAAGACACTAGAGTAGAAACCACAAGAATAGAAACTGGGCTAGAAAGTGAATGGACTAATTGTGTCCTCTGGTGCAGATACATAGTGGTGTCTTTTATGTAACCCTGAATGACACATCAGTGTATATTTGACATATGGAGGGAGAACTCAATCTTCACACATACACACACACATCAGTTTGTACAGTTAACTACTACATAACCATTAATACCATTGTAATTTAGAAGAAGTTATTTTTATTGTCCTCTTACTCCTACCTACAGCAGGATAGCATTGTGTGATTTACCTGAGGAGGTGGGGTCATCTGAGAAGTCGTGTAGCTCCTCTGGGGGGTCGCCATAGTAGGAATTAAATTTGTGGCTGGAAACAGCAGCCAGCACTGCACCCTGGGATACAAAGTAGGGATAATGTAGCTTTTGCATTACCAAGTCTCCATATTGTGAGGTGTATGTTCGTGTTTTTTATGCACTTGTATACGAGGCCTTAAGAGGGCAGGGCTGTTAAGATTCTTGGAGAACGTTTATCAAGAAATTAATCTATGTCGCTGATTAGAAGCAGACGCACAGTGCGGGGGGGGTGATATTTAGTCTGATCTCCTATTTAAATCGTGCAGAACATGCAGATTTCCATTCCGAGTTTAACATCAACACTGTGCTGACCTTCAGCTTCCTTCTGGCGTTGAACTTCCTCAGCTGTTCCACTGTTTCTGGCAGGTGGATCTTGTAGGCATACCTGTCCCTCTCCTACACAGACAAGGAAAATAAATGTAAAAAGAAACAAAAAAAAAAAACAAAACCCACAGATAACCACCATAAGCACAAGTAGGAAATTCTAAATACAACACTGGGGACTTGTGTGTCGTATGTGCACACTCACACACACGCACACGTGCGCGCACACACAGAACGGATGTGAAAGCAGAGATGTAGATACAAGCGGGAGGAAGTGGTTCTGAGTGAACAGCGCTAAAGGCCAATAGTTTAGAGGTGACCTTGAACTGCTTTTTTTCATTAAAATGCCAAACACCCATATCACACAAAATGTCGTTTTTAAATATTACACAGGAGAGGATCACTAAAGTGGAAGGTCAAGGACAATAATCTGCTAAAGTTGGCTGCATCTAAAGTCTGAGCTCTTAGCCAGGACTGAATTTATTACTAGCAGTAGTGTGTGTAGTGTGTGTGATCTCGCCTTCAGCCAGGGGTGGTTGAGGGCCTCATAGACAGTGATTCTCTCAGCAGGGTCCAGCATCAGCATGCGTCTCACAAGGTCTTTGGCGCTCTCTGAGATGTGGGCCCACTGGCGCGGGTTCATCTGGACAAGCGCACACACAGATACATACACACGGATACACAGGTAAAGATGGGCAAACGGACACTCTCGGACGGATGCAGGAGAGCTTCACTGTTGCTACTGTTGTCGTGGTCACCAGGTCAGCAATGAAGAAGGTTATAAGGGAACAAGTAAGAGATTTGTGTGCGCGCACCATGAATAAATATACTGTTGTTAAAAATGTTTATTATGGATATTTATAAATCCTTGTTTAGAATACCACAGTCTATAATGTGTTGGTAGAGCTTATTAGTTACAGATTTTATTCTAAAAGATAATATCTCTTAATTTGGCAGCAGATGTTTAGCGGCAGCTTGATGGACGATACCACAGTGTTATCCATCAAGCTGCCTGCAGTGACTCCATCTGCCACAGATTATTGCACCAAGCAGGAAATTCATCCCCTCAGTTGATAACACTACATTTATCAGACCTTCATCTCCCTATCCGCTGTGGATACCGTCAATTTGTTCATCACCTCTCACTGACTGTTTGTTGGCAAGTTGAACAAAACCAACAGGAAGGAAAAGAACAAAAACCTTGGCCGAAAAGATGCATCACCGATGTCAAAGACTGATATTTCACCATTGTCCTTCAGTGAATGCGTTCTACCTTTACAGACCAACTCGTACATTTAAATAAAAAGGGAACATTTTAACAATTAACATCGCACTAGCGGTTCTTAAGCGATGCAGCGCGCACACCGTTCGGTTCTCTGTAACGCAGTTCGAGCTCAACCGTGTATTTGACGCACACTGTATCTCGGTGATAAAGAGGAGCTCGCTATTGTGCTTAGCTTCTTGCTAAAGGGCACATCTCTGGTGACTCTAAGAGAGAACAAGCGTTTTTTGGTCAATAATTTTCTTACCTTGTATTTCCCCTTGATGATGGCCTCGAACAAGCGCTCCTTGGTGCCGTAGAAAGGCAGGCAGCCAGACAGGAGGATGAAGAGGATGACTCCACATCCCCACACATCCACCGGTTTGCCATATGGCTCTCTCTTCACTACCTCTGGGGCCATGAAGTGGGGAGTGCCGACTCGACCTGAAAATAGCAGACAGAGAGCCAAATTTAAGAATGATTGGCTATTAAGAGATGTAAGTGTTGATGAGAAATGGAGGCGTTGGTGGAAATCTGGAGAGCTACCTGGCGTGATCACGCTGTAAGGATATAATGATACTCGGGGTATGAATATGTGAAGGGCTGTAACTAACAGTTATTTTAATGATCAATTAATCTATCGTTTTTTGGATTAATTTCTAAATCATTTAATCTATACAAAGTCAAGAAATACTGACAAATGCCTTCAAATTGTTTGGTATAAGTAACCAAACAGTTCAAACCAAAAATGTGTGTGTTTGGCATTTTGTTTCGTTCCACTGAGCAATTATTTGACTAATTGTTTCTACTAACGACAACTGACGTTTTTTATTTGACATCATCCTCACCTATGGACAATTTACATTTTCCAGTTTACTTAATCGGCACGTCTGGAGCTGCTGGAGGAAACGCGAACCAACAGACGTGCTCATGTCTCGAAATATTGCTCATCCCATTCCCACAGTTCTAACTTTTCTTACTTAGTTTGAGCCGCAGGCAATAAAAGGCGGTATCCACTCTGTAAGTGTATGGAAATTAAAACAGTAAACTAGTCTTCGGTTTATACAACGATTCATCATTTATCAAAATTATAAATCAATTAATTTTCCATCCTTTGACTACTTTCCTAATTTTCTCAGTAAGTGTGTATGCACGTGTGTAGTGGGAAGGCATGCATGATTGTTTTCTCAGTTTGTTGAGGTATAGAGGGAAGAAAAAAAAAAAAAAAGCACCAACTGTTCTACTGTACCTCCAGCCACTAAGCCAGACTCTCCCAGCTGTATTGCCACTCCAAAACCTCCCAGCTTGACTGGAGCAGAGTTCTCCTTTGAGGCCAACAGCACACAGTGGGGCTAAGGAGGAATAAAAAGAGACAAGGTCAACTGTATGTTAAAGGTCCATATGGTCCTACGGGTTAAATGAGGGAACGTCCCAGTAGGAATTAAAACACATTCACTTATTAAACTGGAAGAGGCACTGCGCAAAATCTACCAATTAACAAATGTGATGACGACTTGTTCTTTTTACTGACAAGACGGAAAAAAAATTTCTTTGCAACCTACAGTAACTGCAGAGCATTGCCTTTGCTCTTTTTCTGTGCAGAAGTGCAAGATCCCATATGTTCAATTGGTGGTTAGTGAACCAGAGTTTCATAATGACAAGACAAGTTGCACAATCACAATTTTAAGGACAATAATCTGCAGTGTGCTGTTACAGATAGTATTAGTTACTGCATAAAGGATTATAAGCATTAAGTGAGATGCATGTTTTGTTTTGTTTTTTTAAGATCAAGATGTGTGTCTCGCAACTTGCGAGCTGTAGAGTGAGTCTTTGAACTGATATGTAGTTTAATGCAACAAACTCTTGCATTAATGGCCGTGCTGCAAAACTGTTTAGTTGATGAATCAATTTTTTTTTTAAAATGGACAAGGTGGAGAAAAAGATAGCAAGAACTTTAGCACAAAGAGAAATCTAACCTCAGGCTAAAGAATAACTGACAGATACAGAGAGAGAGAGGGAGGTGAAAGCAAGAGAAATGTTGGATGACAAGCAGCAGATGTGTCAGCATCTTCAACTACTGTATATGGATATACATGTCTCTGTCATCCCTTTTCTGTGTTTCAGCATGTATTTGCACTTATATGAGTGTATCCGTGCAACATTGTTTTCACAATTAAACACTATTTGCATACAAGTAATATCGCAGGGGGAGGCAGGTAATAAAAGATTTGCTGTGCTCCACGGTAAGTAAACCCATTTTATAGGACAGGACCAGCAACAGGTGCTTCGTAAAAACACGAGGACATTCAGCCAACCACACTCACCAGCAGACTAATACAGCTGCTTCGTCAATATTATTATTAAATTACTATTAAAGTATTTTATTAATGAGCTGGCAACGGGTTTTAGTTTATGAAAGCACCAGTAAGCATGCTAAAAAACAGGCTTTTGGGGACATAATAAATATTTTCCTATGGGGAGAAAGCACACATATTGCACACTTTCCAGACTAGATTAAAGTCACTCATCTGTGCATTCGATATTCAAAAACACCCCACCTCCCGTAGAGAAAGACATTCTGTCCAAAGGCAACCTTTCTTGCCCATTTCAGTCATTTTATTCTGAAAGGAACCATGCAAGGCAGTACTGAGGAGAGCTGCATGACAGACGAAGGTTGGGAACAGGGTGAATGTATGAGTGCTGGTGGTCTCACTTCCTGTCTTCACATTTTACACTTCTCATAATCGGCTGGTGGAGGGGCGTGGAGGATGTTGACTTAGGTTCAAGATCAGTGAGAGGTAAAACGAGGCAGAGGAGGGACAGGGGAAGTCGAGAGGGTAAAGCTTTTCAATAAAAGGGGAAAAGGACCGATCCAGGAAAAGACTGAATGCAAACTGAAAACAGACAGCTGAGGGGAGGACAGGGAGTAGCAGATACTGTCAAAAGGATATGCAAAAAGAGGAGTCCACGAGATTTAACTCATTCAGAGACTGAGGAGGCAGGCGAAGATAGAAGAAGAAAGTTTTAAGGACGAGAACTGCAGTTTTATCATATTTTTTTGTGTGTGTAACTCAAGTTGTATTTAACACTTTTCAACAAAAAGTGCTCCCTGCTTTTGAAGTTTGACAGAGGAAAATTCAGTCTGGATTACTGTGCTGCACATTCACACACGTTTAAACTACAGCTGTGCTGAATCTCCTACGGAAGGAACATTGATGGTAAGTGTTCTGCTTTAATCCAAACGTCTGTGTGTAGCAGTCAGAGTGACTGGTTTTGCGTGAGTGTCCGTGCATTGACGCTCACAACTGGAATTCATGTGATAAACAGGCATTAAACTTTCAATTAGTCATGACTCCAGCTCCCACTCTTAAAAAAAACAAATCTATGAAACTCTTTTGTAGGGTTCTTCGTGATGTTGCATAATTACTTTACTTTAATTTCCATTTCACAAATTCCTTAGTATAATACGTGTGTGACCTTTAAAGCTACAGCCTACGTATTACTCACCTGTCTGTGCATGACTCATAAAATCTGTAACCGCTGTTTTACAGTGAGAGCGATCCTTTTTCTCTCGACTTTAATGTTTGCCATTTAAGATCTTTTTCATTGTATTTATTCAGTGACAATGAACTGACAGTTTTTTTTTCTTTTCTTTCTCAGAGCCTGATTGACGACCCTGAAGTTAGCCCTCCTCAGACACAATGACCACGTTCTCCTCTGCCTCTTCTTTCCCCTTCACTCTTTCCGTCTCTGCTTCATCCCTCCCTGCTTCAGTGTCATCCTCCCATCCTCCAGTGTCAGCTACCTCTCTTCCCCTTTCCTCTACTCCCTTCCCCACCTCCACCTCTTCAGTGGTCTCCCAAAACCAGACCGTTTGCGCATTTGATGACACGGACCTCCGTCTGCCAATCATAGTCTTCTACTCCCTCTTTTTCGTCTTTGGGCTTGTGGGTAACCTGTTTGCACTGTGGGTCTTCATTTTCTTACACTCAAGCCACAATTCTGTGAGAGTACTCCTCATCAACTGTGCTGTGGCCGATCTGGTCCTGCTGGCGTGTCTGCCCTTCAGGATCCTCTACCATGTTAATGGAAACAAGTGGTTACTGGGATCTGTAGCCTGCAAGCTGGTAGGAAATCTATTTTATATGAACATGTACATCAGTATCATGTTACTGGGCCTCATCAGCCTGGACAGATACTTGAGGTTAAAGGGAAAAGGTAGAGCACAGAGAGGCACGATGAGGCTGTGGGGTCACAGTCGGCCATGGAGCTGGGTGGCATGCGGGGCTCTGTGGGGTCTGTCGCTGATGGCGCTGGTGCCCATGATCGCCACAGCGGAGGACAGAGAGAACAGTGACCAGTGCTTCCAGTTTAAGCAGCGACGCATAGCCACGGGGAAAGCCTACTTCAACGCGGTGCTGGTGGTGTTGTTCTGGGTTGTCTTCATCATGCTCGGGGTCTCATATGCAAAGATTGCCTCCCAGTTGCTGAGGGTGTCACAGGACAAGCCAGACCTTCCCAACGCACAGAAATACAAACGCACCGCCAAGAAATCCTTCTTTGTCCTCTTTCTGTTCACCGTGTGTTTCGGGCCCTACCACACCTTTCGCCCTGTCTACATCCTCTCCCAGCTCAGCGGAACAGCATCGTGTTACCACTTGCAGCTGGTGGACCGCATCAATGAGGTGATGCTGTTATTCTCCGCCTTCAATAGCTGTTTGGATCCTGTCATGTACTTTATGTTATCTGGCTCGGTGCGCAAAACCGCTCTCCGAGCACTTGGACACCGACTGGGCAATCGGCTTCTCTTCCTACACGATGCAACGTCGATCACCTCGACAACCGAGTTCAGGCGGCCGTCTGTGCCTATGGCTTTACCGAACCCTGAACTAAACACCCCCCTGGTCACCCCGATAACCAGTATCGGTCATCAACTCCACTCTACACCGCACGGGAATGGCCATGCTTCCACCTACTGGTCAACAGTAGGTGGAAGCATGGACACTGGAGAATTAAATACCTTACATATCTAACATAGGCTGGACTGATCAGAATTCTTTGTAAAACTGAAAAAAGCATTTCCACACATACTGCCTTCTTATGTATGTTTTTTAGTACTGAGTTATTCTTACTGTCTCCCCTTCTGAACATCTGCGCTCAGTGGAAATCATTGTTTAAATTCTACTTTAATGCCTGAGTGAAAGACTGACAATACAGTATTGTCTTAGGAGAGGCACTGTAAAGCGACTAATATGACAGCAGCTTTTCAAAGAATGTGTGTCAGGTTTATTTTCCATCAGAAAGTGCTTGAATGTTTCTGAAAATATAAATGTGTATATTGGTAATAAAGGATTGATTGTACCTGATGAATAATGTTAAAACAAGCATATTTTGGATGCTTTTGTTGAAAACTAATAAATAAATAAATAAAATCTATTTGTAGTATTAATATAATCCTGTTTATTTCAAAGTAAAGAGATGCATTGACCTAAATACAGAATTCAATGGGGTGTTTCCTTCCTTAAACTCAGATAGAGGCACACAGCAGCTCAGTCTGCTTAGATACCATATACACAGGACAAAGAAATGCTTGATAGGTTTAGTCAAGCACATCTACATCTGTCAATTCAACTGGACTAAAAACTTATCGGTGTTAAAACCCCACACATCTGGCACTTGGAGACGGGTGTTGAAAACAAACACCAGCGGTAATGAGCAACTCCCATTTCACCCAGGTTTGACCTACTAGCACACACACAGATGTTATTGTGTTGGACTGTGTTGTCAAATAGCTGGTGGGCTGATCAAGGGGCTGGGTCAGGACTGCTCCATCTGGTCTGGTAGTGTTTATGCCTGTGTTAGATGGCTAATCCTGTTGGAATCAGTGATTGATGCTTATCTGACTATGAGAACTCAAATCCAGACCGATGTTTGTCATGCAATGCAACCTGAGGTTTGCTAAGGCACTGGTTTCCAGGCTAGAGGGGCTTTCCAGGTGGTCAGACTGACCACAAGTTTGTTCAAAAAGCCACACGATAACTAGAAGTTGATACAAAAAGCAGATGTCAATGGGAGTGTTTTCTGGTAAATGTAATGCTTTTGACCTTTGCTCGGTATGAAAAGGTTTAACATCTCCTGCTCTACAGTGTCAGTGTGACACATTTGGTGGTTTCATTGGCTTAGACTGAGAATCATGGGAGAGAGCTCACCTTTACGTCGCGATGAATCACGTTGTTGTCGTGGCAGTATCGAAGTGCCTCCAAAATCTGCC
Source organism: Xiphias gladius (assembly GCF_016859285.1). Lineage (NCBI taxonomy): Eukaryota > Metazoa > Chordata > Actinopteri > Istiophoriformes > Xiphiidae > Xiphias > Xiphias gladius. The sequence continues at coordinate 8,487,907 of NC_053412.1, read as the reverse complement.
TCATATAGTGGCTGAAAAGACAGAAAGCAGAAACAGACAAGGGGGAGATCGTTTAAAGCATCAACAAATTATTATTTATTTCAAGTTTCATTAATATTTTAAATGCTCTACCCACAGTTCCCAGACTCTGTGTCCTACCTGGCCACCGCTTCGCTGTACACAAACCCAGCATCGGCTCTCTTAACAATTTCAAAACACAGGTCTGCTCCATCCATACTAAGAGAGAGGGAAAGAAAGAGGAAGAAGAGATCAGGGTAGGGACAAGTCAAAATTAGGTTTCTACCGGAAACCTTCTTACAGTTATAAGCTCACACAAGATGAGATAAACTAGCAACTCTCTAAATAGTGTTTAGATTACATAACATAACATAACGGATCATCCGTCAGCGAGCAATTTTATGACCTGCTGTCATTAAATTGCTCTCTGATGCACTAGATTGTTACTATAGCCCTTTTCAGCCAGTACAATCCACAAGGAAGCTTTGAGGAAGCTATGGGATACAGTTTTATAAAATCCTGAAAACTGAATTTTATATTGAAAATTGATGCTTTAGATCACAACATGTTCTTTTTATATTTACTGTGCATTAGGCAAGGGCGCAATCTAACAATATCTGACATGATCAGTAAGATTCTGTTGCCATATAAAGACCTGTCATTTCAGCAATGGCAAATTAATCAATTTCTTTTATTCCAGACCATGAATTTACATTTAAAAAAAAAAAAAAAAAAAAGAAAATCTGAATCATTCTCAGACTTCATTCCTCAGGGTGATACGTGAATACTGTAGAATAACCTCTTTATTTATTCCTACCCAACAAAACACATGCAAATATCCCATTTATTCTTGACATTTTGCCCGGGCCTAGATATATCTTCAGATTAACGACACTAATGTCTACTATCTGAGCTTTAACACCGTATTTAAGGTGGTAAAGAAATAGGTCTGTAAGGGCTGGTAGTGTTGGTTATAGGGTGTGAAATGACCAAAAGTTGCTATTAAATTTATTCTGTGGGTTTTACATCTGTCTCAAGTGTTTCCTGACAAGTGTTTCCTGCCCTGGTTCGAGCCGTACATAAGAAACTACTAAACTATTATGCATAATGGCAGTCAGAGTGTGCTGCATAGACTTACAATTCAAAGACCATGTAGAGCATGCCATCGGAGCTGTAGGTCTCCAGCAGTTCCACGATGTGAGGGTGTTTTAGCATGTGGCAGATACTGGCCTCTCGTTTCAGGTCTGGCAGACAGAAATTATAAGGGGGGTATGGTGAGATATTGTTTACATCCAACAATTAATATACAATCCAGCATAATAATAATAGTTTGGTTGCACGTTGGGAGTTCATATGTTAACCAAATTTTATCAGACTTTAAATGCTATAAATTGAGGTTATTTTGCTTCTTTCCTTTTGTAGCGTTGAGAAGTTTTAAAACTCAAAATTAATTGTAATAACCCAGTTTCCTAACTTTTTGGCCAAATTGTGGCCACACTGTGGTTACAAAAGACTAACCCCCAACTTTAAATCACACATGGACCGGAACGGGGGGGGGGGCGAAAAAACAAGTTTACATATTGTGAAATATTTCGTATCCATGGCACACTGAAAAAATAAGTTTCTTAATTCCTCAGTGTCCATGCTTTCAAATGGGAAAATTTCATTGTGTGCTTCCTCTGTTGGCTCATTCAAGTACTTTATGTACTTAGTAGCTTCAGTAGTTCCAGGGCTTTGCTCTCAGCGTCCTTGTAAGAATATCTGCAATTTTCCAAATACTTAATTTTACACACGTATGCTACTAAATGTCTGCAATGAGAAACAGATATGGCTGTATGCTATTTCCCCCAAACATAATATGCAGAGCTATGAACAGATGAGGCTTGGAAGTTTTAAAAAGATTTTTTTTAAGCTAAAAAAGCTTTTATGAAGATGATGGCACAAAATAGTGTTAGAGAGATACCAAATGAACAACCAAACACATAACAAATATAGTCTCAGCAGAACTCAGATTTTGATGGCTGTAACTTCTTCTTTATTTGAAGTGGTTCAATCAAAACTGTATAATTATTTTATATTCAAAAAAGGTAAGAAGTACTATAATGAGAATGCACCAAACAAATGTAAACAGAAAATGAGACGACCTTTGGGTGATAAAGCTCCCTGATGTTCATTTGAGAGAGAAAAACATCTATTCTGCTGAGAGGCTCGTTTGTGGTGGGTTGGTGCTTTGTTAAATTCTTTCACATCCCGGGGTGGTGAGTTGAGGACATGAAAAGCCAAGAGGACGAGCCCAGAATGCCACCCTCCTCCTCTCAAACCTCGGCATACGTGCCACATGTCAATGACACCACCAGAGGGAGTTACAGCATATTTCCTTTACAGACCAAGGGATGCCATTCTTCATAGATGAAGAGCAAACGAGGCGAGCGTTCACGTTAGGCAGACAGATATGCAAGCGCACAAGCTGGTATCTTAACAGAAAGACAATAACACCAGATGTAGCACCAATAAAATACCATTTTATTTGCACATTTAAATGCACATCTGGCCTGCACTCATCGACATCGTTCCCTCTCATTATCACTACATCCAGATTGCACTGCAAACACAATTACAACACAACTCTGTGGCATTTCTCATCTTTTGACTGCCTGATTAAAGAAAAACAATACTGAGGGGAAGATGCTGCTAAGGGGAGCTGACTGTCCTCCTTTTAAAGAAAAGGAAATACACAGTATTGAATAGGATGACCAACAACTTGCAAGACAAGTGGTTAGACAGAGGCATAGACTGCTGAGGCAGGCAGACAGACACAATGTGCTTCTGTTGAGCTCCTCACTCTATTAAAAAAAAAAAAAAAAGAAACTCATTTACACAGTCCACTCCCCATCTGCAAGTCTACTGATCTTTTTGTGTGCGTGTGTGCGCTCATTGTGTCGTGACAGACCAGTATCATTATGCAACACTGAGAAATGATGCTGTTTCCCCACCACAGAGCCCCCATTCTCCTGTTCCTTTGCTTTCATTTCTTCTCTCCTCTCCTCTTTGCACTCGGCCTATCTCGTGGAGTATCTATTCTTGAACTTAACAATGGTGCCCAGTGTCCGCGCAGCAACAACGAAACCACTCAGACAGAGGGAGGGAGCCAGAGAGGCCTGGAGCAGTCAATGAAACCAGTGCCATTTACTGGGGCGATTTCAAATCGATTCTTGGATGGAAGGTCTGGGCTACATTACGCTTTGTGAAGCAATGTTAAATAATTTAACTTTCAAGTTTTGTTATAAGACAGTTGGGAGGAACAATCTTGCCATTGTATCACATGATATCAAGACCCTAGGGTAAAACCAGCTCACTTAAGTAATTGAAAAGTCAAAAATGCGTGATCATACACTGTTGTTACTTTGTCTGGGGTACTGATGAATTATATTTCCAACATGTTCATTCCCTAAACTTACAATATAAATTCTAACTAATAATATTGCAAATTGCAATATTGTATTTTTTTTTAGCTTTAATGTTGACTGAGTGCGCTCACTAGTCCACTCTCTACATTCATCCTTATTAAATTCTACGAATCCAGACACTCAATCATTCTGCTTTTACTCAGTACTCCCAAACTCTTAATTATGCTATTAATCTTTTGTTCTTCTAACTCCCTGACATGCTCACACAATTGTTGTACAGTTGTTTGTTTTTCAGCTTGTAGCTCAGCCCAGTCTGCAGTTCCATCTCCCTTTCCTTCTCACTCGCACTTATGCTGACGCAGATTCTTTCTTAATAAGCTAAAGTATGGGGTCTCAGGAAACCACTCACCAAACCTGGCTGCACTCCAGTTCTCTACCTTGTCCCTTTGATTGGCCACTTGCTTATTTCCTCTCTTGTAACTTTTTAAAATGTCCAAAAAAAAAAAAAAAGTTTTTTTTTTTTTTTTTAACCTCAGGTGAAACTTCCACTTTCACAGTTTAAGGTTTAATTTCGTTGCACATGAATATGCACTTGATATTTAGTATGATCAGAATTCAGCTTAGGAGATGGTGCATGTCATTGCCATTTCTTTTTCTTGCAATATCCCATATTACTGCCTATAAGAAACTTGATTCAAGAAGAATATGTATTATAATCTGGGACACAGAATAATGTAAGTATGGTAATTTGTATAGTTTTCACTTGTGCATGAATCAAAGAGCATGAAAATGATCACACTAAAACATAGATATTTTCGTTTATTTCAGTGCCCAACAAACGCAGCCTTTAAGTGTCATTGCTTTTTCTTTTAGTGTTATTCAAGTTATGTATCCCATACAGGCTACAACAATTTATAGACTTTGAACCGGTTTTTAAAATATGGATACTAGACTTTTTAGATTCATTCAATTGTTGTCTATAAAATTGTTACGATAATATGAAACAGACTAGATCAGCAAATCCAATTTTCGTGAAAGGAATACTTCCATAGTACTTCTATGGCCTTCTGGACATTCTTGTCATCACATATGCCACATGCAAGTTAAATGTTACCAGGCTTGTTCCAACTGACCAGTGGCCACAGGGTGAGGCATGCTACAAGTGACTCAGGAAATCTAACAGCACTATTTCAAACATTTCCAAAGTAAGAAAAACTATTCAGCGCAGGTGGTTTATATTTGCGGATGATTAAATTTAGAGACTGTGGATCATGTTAACACACTAACCAAAATTATTTAGAGTGCAGACTTTGGTTTGGGAAGCACTGGTGAAAATCTCCACTTTTTCAGTTTCTCCTCCCTTGGGTCATTTTCTTGTCTTGCCGTTATTGGCTGCCACGCTAATCTCTGGCTGGGACCTCACAGATGGCACATAGTGGATGCCAGCACGCACGCACGCACGCACGCACGCACGCACGCACGCACGCACGCACGCACACACACACACACACACACACACACACCTATGACTTTTGTCTTCATCTCTCTCGCTTTCTCTCTCAGACACACACACACACGCACAGATCTCAGCATGACAACACAAAACCACATGGTGAGACATGGCATGCATCGATATCTCACACATACTCACCCTCACAACCTAACCAATATACGCACATCATGATCCACACTAACACACAGAAGCACATGCAGTTCCAACACTTGTTCATCCCGGTGCGGCGTGACATTATACCTCATTTATTTGAGTGTGAGAATGCCATAATACACTCTGTGTGTGCTTTGATGTTTGATAACTGAGCCAAACAGTATTTTCAGATTCACAACATTTGTTTTAGCCCACAATGAGGACCAGGTGGGTGGAGTTTGCATTACAGCACAGAAAAAAAAGTTCACAAGTTACTTACATCTTTCAAGTTTTAACTAAGTCTGTTTAAAAGTGTAATTATCTGTGATTGACAATATTCCTGACAACTATCTTCTCTTGGCCTGATTCTGTTAACCCCACCCATCTGTTTAAACCACACAAGCTGTTTTCCTCACCTTCTGTACTGAGGCCAGGGCTGGAGGTGAAGCTGGCGACATCGACGATCTTTACAGCAAACTGCTGGCCTGTGTCTCTGTTGATGCAGCGCCTCACCACGCTAAAGGGACCCCTGCAAAACACACACACACACACACATACACAGAGTTAGTAACTGACACCTACAACAATACCTAAGCACAAATCTCTGTGCATACATGATTTCTCAGATTCAAACAAGGAATTAGCACTTATCAGAAATGTACATACATGTACATATAATCAGCCGCACGCACGCACGCACGCACGCACGCACACACACGCCTAATGCCATGGGCAGAAAAAGCACTGTTTCTAAAATATTGTGGATTTACAGTGGGTGGTTAGCTACACATTGGAGCTTCCATGCTCATGCCAGTTGGAATTATAGAGCAGTGGTGTGCAGCACAGCTGTAAAAGCTAAAATAAAAGCTTTATTATAGAGACCTGAGCTAGGGAGACCTACCCTACAAGATATTGTAAGGTTGTGATTCCTAATATAACGGCATTGGGCCTGACAAATGGAAGCTATAAAGGCATGATATCCTGCCCTTTGTCCAGCCGTAATTCTCAAGATTTTGTATTAAAGTTGAACAGAGTAGTCCAGCAATGACTTGCCAACTCAAGAAGCTAACTCTGGTCAAAGTTTGTGTGGCAGATTTGAGATTTCTAATAGAATTTGTGTGTTAGAAGAAAATTAGCCCTGTAGCACAGGAAAACTTAAATAGACACATTTCATTTAGTGAGACAGTTCTTAGAAATTAAGACACTATTGGTCCTTTTTAAAATCGCATAAAGAATTTATGGTATTACAAAAACTAACTGTACAGTTTCAACATTCTTGAATGAGATATTAACAGGTCTCATAAAACAAAATGTTTTCAGCTCAGCTGAAACACATACCACATTATGTGACCCAATTTTCTGCATTTTCTGAAAACACTGTGGGTAAAAATAGATGAATACACAAAAATTGCATCATGACACATTTTACTTGTTGTATAAAGTGTTACCATGATTGATGACTGATACGACCTACATTTCTCTACAGTACAAACTATGACAAAGTGCCAGAAATGTTGTTTCAGTTTCTTGGTTGTGGATAAGAGGTTCATAAAAGTCACAGAATAATTGATACCCACTGGGTTAAGTCAATTAGCAGATGGCAATTCCAACAGTACCAGTTGTAAATTCCACACTGATTGAGACAACCAATGTATTGTGTCTCCTATACAGAATGTTTTTTGGTAGCCTACCCAAATAGCTTTAAATAGCTTTCACATAAAACATAAGTTTTTGCATTTCTGCTGCATCTTTCCTTTCAAAGTTTGCCTGAAAATGTACTTTAAAGTGTGGATCTATAAAAAGGCTTATCAGAACAGTGCATTCGTATGTAACCAAACAATTGGGAAAATGACCTCTGTAACTTCCTATCAGACATTAGGTGTCGGACGTCAGATCACCACAAATAATTTCTCAGCTTCCGGGAGAGACTGTTGTCCAGTGTATCAAAGCCCACCCAAAAGCCTAGAATCACTTGCAGTTAAAAAGCTACTACTTTCTCACTGTAAATTTGTTGTATTTTTTTCAAATAAATTAATGATCATTTATCTTTATCTTTATCTATCTATCTATGCATAAACGAATGCTTTTTACTTGATAAATGACAAACCGCTAATCAGATTTTGTATTTGATTCATTCTCTGTTGATTGAACAGCAGATTAAATAGTCATTAGATAAATCATTACAACACTGTTTATGAAATAACACACTGGTTTACAAGCCTGGACCTTCCTACAGGCCCTCTACAAGTATTCGCACACACCCAGGCCACACAAAGTGGCACTCTCACATGAACACACAGGTCAGGTCCATGTAGAAACTATAATTCCTTGAATTTCCTTAGTCTCTCAGATACATATAATAATTCTTTCACTTTGTGCCAAAGTACCAAGCATGATATTAAATCGGTAACAAAGTGGCGGGAAAAAACACTGAAAGCCGAGACATTTGCACATTTTCTCTCTCCTGGCCCATTGAGAGTTACTGGCACACATACAGAAACACACATATCCCTGCCGTGATACAGCTGTCTCTACGTCTCCAAAGTCTACAATCCTCAGAGGTGGAACCAATTGCTGCTGGGGACACAGAACACACACAACACACACAACACACACTTTGCTAAAGAAAAGAGGTGGCCATTAACAGGCGTTGGTTTAACTGAATTAGCAAATGAACTTGCCTGACAATGTCAGTGTCAAACCAGCAGTAAAAGCTATCCAGTTTATATGTCTGTGCATACACTCTCACATCTGCTGTAATGATTAACCCGTACAAACAAACGTAGGCAGCATGTGCACACTCTGGGCTGAGAGAACCGTAAAACACAACACTCTTCCCTTCAGAGTCTACAGGAATCCTGCTGATGATCCGACAACCCCGCTGACCTTTGCCCTGCTGGGTTGATGTGCCGTAGCAGCTGCGTTTCCCATTAAAAAGGAGGGCCGCGGAGGTGTGTGGTGCCGCTTGAGTGCATGTTGGAGCTTCTGACACCCCCATTCCAACCTTACAATCTTTTAGATCTGCGTTTTGACTGGTGAAGATTTGGGGGAGTTAAGTCAGAGGCTACAACCACATTGATACAAATGATGAAGTGAGGGGGTAAGGCAATCCTGGCAACTGATCTAATGTGGGTCAATAAAACTCATTACCTTCATTAAGCAATGAGGTGGGATTGGGTGAACCTGCCAGATTCTATGCATCAACCCTATTTGTAATCTTGAAAGTCAATTCAAGGGAGCTCCATGGGAAATCAGTTCACGAATGGGGCGGTTTCTACAATATTTGTGTGTTACAAAATGAAAAGGGGGTTGGGGCCGCTATTTAATTTAATAAATTAGAATGCAATTAGTTTCATCATCTGGAAAAAAAAACATTATTCAGCAATGTACAGTAGCTATTATAGAGGCACTAAAAGAAAGCAAATAGGAGGGGGGGGGGGCGGACTGGAGAGACCACATGCCGTACTGACATCACCACAGCTGTGCTGAGTGGGCTCATACAAAACACCCACACATGGCTCACATCCGGCAGCAGTAGTCATCAAACATTAGCCCAAAGTGGCGATCTTTGCAGAGCACTCTTTGGCTCATTTCAAATCCAGGCTCCATGTAAATCAAAGACTGGATGTTAGGTTAGATTTTTAACATCCATGCTGACAATGAGCGTCGAATTTCCTCCCAGGTCTCTTTTTTCTTTTTGCTCTCCTAAATAGGGACAGGACACATCTGTAGCCGCAGACTCAACATCACCAGCAGCGCTCTCCTGAGAGCTACCATCTTTGCTTAGAGCAGCATTTTGCTCTTTAGCTTCGGCCAGCAGCTAGCATAATTCACTCAGTATGTCCCACATATTTGGTGGAAAAAATTATTTGTATGAGTATATCAGGTTGGCACACTGTTGTTGCTGGTCAATCCTGGCCTCTGATATAGAACCAGGTAAATTGCATCTTATCTTGTCTTTTCACCCAGCGCATTATCATCATTGGCATACGGTGACAAGCCTATACCGCTAACTTTCTCCACACCCTCATTTAGTTGTTTTTTGCAAAAGTCATTGCATTTAGAAAAACCTCATGACATACACGCAACACCGTTTATGATTAACAACATAATGAATTCATTAGTGAGTGCACAAAACAAATCAGCAGCTCACAAAGGCGGAATCAAATTGATTGTTGGATGTGTCAGGAAATTCAAAGTTTTGCCATGTATTTTACTGATAAGATTTCAGAGCTTTAAAAAATATGTGAATTACTGATGATGCTAATATATACACAACACTGACAACTGTCAATTTTTACAGAAGTACGTGCTCTGAAAGCAAAAAAAAATAAGTCCATGAAAGTGATTCTAGCAGACTAATTCCAGGATAAGTGCTGTTTGCCCTACTGCCCAAACTGAGATCCAGTGCAAAGCTGTTAATTTAACAAGTTCAACAAAGTTCATTGCTGTTCAACCGTAGTCTGTGAATGTCTGAGCAACAATAATCCAGAGCACTTCCTTATGCAAATTAGGGAAACAAGCATTTGAATATTAGTGGGGAAATTAACATTCGGGTTGCAAACTGAAATTTAGAGCAGAGATACCCTCAGGAGGTTCTAAAGCTTTAGCAGATAATCTTTTCCTATACGTAAATCAGAAGAGGATCCAGGTTTGTTTAAACCATCCTGTAAAGTCTGGCCATGTAGTCTGAAAGAAAGCTTCAATTTTACACCTTCCATTCACAACTATTGATTTGCTGTGTGTGGGCAGCTAAAAGGAGCAGAATTATACATGGAGAGGAAGATTCTCTTGTAAAAGAAAACAATTAAGATTACTATATTGTTTAGGCTAGGCAAATTAAAAAAAAAAAAAAAAAAATAAAAGGAAAAATTAAGAAAAGAAAAGAAAAAGTGTACCCTGTGTGTTACACAGAGGCACAACCTGACACAGATCAAATTAACCATGTTTCACTATTCAAATCAAAGAACCTGAAAAGACTTTACAATGTTACTTTTTCATGATGCAAAAATTGCTTTCAATATCTTCCTCTACAAAACAGATGGGAATATAACACATTCAATAATGTGATACTTTATTGATCCCAGCAGGAATTTAGTGATTTTGCTTCAGGACACTTCTGCTGAGTGGATCGTTGCCAAACTGGGGGCTTAAACCCTGGATTTTCCAGCTGAACAGTCTCTCCAACCCCATTAACATACATGAGGGAACAGAATATTAGAAAGATATCTTCATTTGCACTCCAAAATACACCCAAATCACTACAGAGATGATCTATCGCCTCTGACACAATTTTAACAAAGAGACAACAAAATAAAGCTTCACAAAGATTGCCCTAAACTGTGTACAGGTTTACATAATGAACAGGTAGCTCAGTGCAAATTGCTGCATGCCAAACATTCCGCACTTCTAGCTTGTCTAATGTGCAGATCTGCAGTTTGTCTCCCTTTTTGTTTTTAAATTGTAAATTTAATGTCTTTGAGTTTTGCATTGTTGGTTGGACAACAAAAGGAGTTTGAAGACGTCATCTTATTTTCTGTGAAGTTACGTTGGGCATTTAACACTATTTCCTAACGTTTTACTGAAGGACAGAACACATTGACGAATGGAAAAAATAATAGACAGATTAATGGAAATAATCGTTAGCTGCAGACCTAAAGTATACTGATTACAAAAACCAGAATAATAATCTCACAATGACATGTGAAGATGAAAATCGAAACACATATTCTCCTCTCATCACATCTTGTTGACCGTGGTGAGGGCTATATCAAGCTAAGAGGGTAGAATTAAATATGAATAATTGTGCCTTATCTATTTTGCTAGTTAAACCTGCTTAAAGCTACTAAAAACATCTGATAAGTGACAACCAAAATTTTACTTTAATTGCTTAAAGTTAAGACAAACTATTTTGCCAGTCTACAAAAGATTATTATGCTAAATGCTGCATCTGATTAGGGAGATTCTACCATTAGACTTCTAAAAACTACAAGACAATCAATGAAAATTTAAGATTTAACTGTTGTCCAAGCAATTTAATTATCCATCCCAGAGTAAGCCAGAGGGGTGATCAAGTCATTGGTTAATAATCAGTCTCCCATCCCAATATCCTTGGCTCTAATGACCACCCCAGGGCTGAAAATAAAGAGCACTGGGACTCCAATAGTTCTTCTCAACAACCTAAGTCCTATTCAAACAGAATCATTACAGACACAAATGTATTAAATTGCTTCTGTGCTTTGCCAACACTTCAACTAAAGCGGAGATCTCAAAAACAGGCCTGTGGTCAGTACATTATGTTACATTATCGTCGCATATTCACCGTGTAAACCAAACAATTTGCACATAACGAGCAGGGTCTGCACAGCCCACGCCTGTTCAATAGCCCGTGTCATCTTTCACTGGAGTTAATCCAGTCAGAGGCTGAATTGACACCTGACCTGTCTGATATTCCTCTGCTGAATTAAGGCTAGTATGACCAAAGGGGAGTTGAATGAACATTTGCATGCATGAGCTGTAAAATCCGACACAGTCCATGTGCGTCTTTATAGCAATGCTACACGGACATATGCAGCTCTTACTGTTGCCATGCAACTATAAACCCTGATGAATCCGGGTTCCAACTTACTAAAAGTTCAAATATTTTTGACTTATTGTGCTTTGGCTCACAGTTCTGAAACCTTGCTAAGTTCCCTGTGCTGCCAGCAATGCAAAAGCACATGTTTCCATCGAAAATAATGAGTAAAAGAAGGCAGCGCTGAAACAAGAAGGATCCCGGTGGACGAGGAGCCTATGTTGGCGCCTCTGTGTGCATTCACAGTGCCATAAACACAATCTAAGCCCAGAGGCCTATGCTATCGCAGTGCCTGGTTACATCCTGAAAAAGCTAATCGAGAAGACACTATGAGGAAAATACGATCAAAGGAAAAATGTCAGTATAAATCCCGTAACTTCTCACACACACACACACACAAAAAAAAAAAAAAAAAAAAAAACTTTCTCCAAATGTACTTATTAACCATCTTTCAGTAGAAATTACCCTGAACATGGCTCCCTTTACAATCCAAGTTTAAAGGAGACCGATTAATGAACAGTGATGTTCTCAATCCCACCCAGCCAGGCTGCTCCTCTCCGACACAAGCCGATCAGGGACAATAATAGATGACTTCTCTGAACAACAATAGAAGACTGAAGGAGGGACTGGCTGGATAACAGGGTTTATGTACAAGTTTGAAAGGAGCTGTGGGCAAAGGTCAGTGAGAGACATGCAAGTATACAACAGCCCCAAGATCATCCAACAATGTGAGATAAATCACCATGACAACTCCTACTACATATGGCAGGAAGTAAAGGACAAACTAATTAGTACAAATTTAATAGGGATTAGTATATGTCACCCACTGTCGATTATAGTATTTTTCAATTTGTGTGCCCTGATCAGACACTGTTGATGAAACATTCATCTCACTGCCAGGCTCTTAAAACAAAATTCACCAACAAATATTTCATGTTCAGACATTTCTGAACTGACAGCTACGTTTCAGATTCAGTCAGAGTCAAAAAAAAGAAATTCCTGGAATTCTTTTAAAAAGGTGGAGGAACATGAAACAAGGTATTGAAAGCCTGGTCGAGGCCTTTACTGACATCATATTGTCAATCAATTTAACACACTGAATGGACAAATTATCATCTTGCCTTCAATCCATTTTGTGTCAATCTGGCTATCCCCTTATGTGACAAAATTGCCTGACCTCTGATACAAAACATACTTAACCTAAAATGCAGGAGCAGGAATACCCTCTAACCAGAAAAGATGGAATAGGGTTTTTAATGGTGGTTTCCTGTGGATATAAAGTATTTCAATTTCAAATTTTAATTAACATGCTCACATTTCTGCTGTCTGCCATGTTGTCTACTACCTACAGTGGTGCTCACAGTAAAACATGAGGTTAAAAACAAAGTCGGAGAGTGCTGCAGTCAATGTCTGCTGGAATTATTTATATCCTTAGCCTCAGGGCCATCCCATTCCCAACTCCACTTGTCTCCATTGATCTGCCTCAGCCTCCCTTCCCCTCCCACCTTGGGGCTGAGGAAAAATGATCCCCCCTTCTTCCTGCAACACATCCCAAGACACCAGGACTCAACACACTTGATCCATCAACTGCAGTTTCACAAAAGAACTGGCAGGATGAGAAGGATTTTCTGGGATTTTCTGTGACATAAATGTGGCATCTCCCTTCTTTACTAAGGCTTACGATATGCTCCTGTCCAGACTATTGTTCAGTCATGTATTACTCTTCTACTGACCTGCCTGGACTGTGTGACCACACCTACAAAACTGCTCAACACACTCAAGAAGTATTTGTGCAAATACTGTATTTCTCAGGCTTCGCTTATGGCTGCAGGGAGCACCAAAAAGTCGGGGGTTTCTACATTTTGGCCATAAAAAAGTAGCCTGGATATATTTACCTCTACGAATGTGGTACCCCACGTAGGCTATACAGGCTTGGCTATGTAATTAACAATTGCAGAAAAGACAACATGTTGAAGCTGACATAATTGCACACCTAATATGGCAAAACTCCCCTCATCTGCCAGCTAAGATGGATAAAACTATCAAAAAAGTTATATATTGTTTGATCTTGGCCTGGGATCAAGCAAAATAAATTATGATGGGGAAACACACTTTTTCATAGATTATTCACAGTGGCCAGTGGAGCCAAAGAAAATATTTCCACTTTCCTGTATTTACCACCTTGGCTAATTTGTACTCTCAAATAACTGCACCAACTCTTGCCAGTGACTCCATGTATCTGTTACTGGAACACCAAGGTAGTGGCCCTGGACCAACCATCAATTAGTAACCAAGGCAACAGGAAGTCTCAGGATAAAGAACAGGGCCTGAGGCTCTGGAGAGAGTGTGCCTCTTTCCCCTACAACAAACTTAATGGACCCTCAGACCTCCAGTGAATGAAGCTTGCAGGGGGGAGGGGACTGACTGGTAGCCCAGGACTGTGATGGGCCTGTCAGTCTTCCTGCCGCACTTCCAGGAGAAGTGGGGCCACGTGCATGCTGTTTCCATGGCACCTTGAACCTTTGGTTTAAAAGCCATGGTTTAAAATGTGCCTCTGTCAGTCTCGTGATGTCTATGAAAACATAAACACTTTACTATTGTATCTTAAAAAAAAAAAAAAGAAGAAGAAGAAGACGCTATGCCTTCTGACACCTTCATTGAGTGTTTGACCTGCCAGCCAATCTGCCTCTAACTATATGCAGGTGTGGCTACTGTCAAAAAGGAAAATCCATTGTAGATGTGCATCCAGATGATTCTTCCACATGTCTCCTGTTTCAAACCCAGGCAAACAGTCTGTCGGCTAAAACTGAGAATTCATTTCTTCACCAGCTGTAATAAATGGCATTGGTGTAGACATATTGTTAAACCTTGCACTTTTCAACCACACGGTATATTTTAAACAAGGTAGAAGGACACCAAGACCTATACTACTCCACATATTGAACCTGTAATCAAATAAGTTTATGTCTGAGAAACGTTCCTACTCAAGTCTTACACATCCACTTTCCTGCATGGAGGTCATGGTGTCAGGCACAGTCTGTGACACTTGATATATTATACAATTTTGTGTTTGCTATTAAACCCCATATTAAGTTAAATTGCACTGTACTTTGAAGAGCGAATTCACCTCGCCCGCCCACTGAACTTTCCCTCTGACAAACCAGCGGGCCTACAAACAAGAGCAGCACCCAGACAAATTAAGCACGGCCCCTGCAGGTGTGCTTGTGTGTGGAAAAGCAGAGGATAATGTTAAAAACACCCCAAATACTCAAAAACCAAAAAAAACAAAGAAAGTGGGCATAGCAACGACAGTACTTACTTTCCAATCACCTCGCACAGCTCGTAGACATCCTCGAACAGCACGTCGTCGTCCGCCATGGTCATACAGGTAAACGAGGATGCTCTCCACAAGATATCCCACCCACACGGGTTTTGGAGGATTCAATGACAACGTATTTTCTTTCTGAAATGAGTTGCTGTTGCGACAGACTGCACACTGCTGGTAATTTCCACCCCCCAATGTCAGTGTCAGGAAAACCAGCGTCCACTCAAAGAGTCCAAGTTAGCCGGCTAGCCACATTAGCTGGCGTCCAAGCCTGTCAACTCGGCGGCCCCACCTTCTCCTGAGCTACTCTCCTGGTAGGCTGGCTGGCTAGCCAGCGAGCTAGCTAAATAGTAACCACAGACCAGACCCCAGGGCGTGGAGATTTCCTCACTCGTTTGCAGAAATACACCCCTCTTTGCATGCCTCGGCTTTGTGTCTTACTGCTGTCTTACTGCCAGGTACAAGACTCCCTCAGCGGCATCCACGGACACTTCCCGCACCGACCAAGATGCTCTCTTCACCGCAAGCTAACGGGGCTCTCGAAAATGGTTGGCTAGCTGGGTTAATATGAGCTAGCTGTCGATGGAATAACCGGTTGGCTCGCCCCGTTATTGCGCCGAGCACACCCAGTGTGATGGCTTATCCCACCGAAAACGTAATGTGACCGGGCTGCAGTATGCTTCAGCTTCCCGAGCCCAAATGGAAAACCTTCACGTTCATGTCGACGACTGCTCTGCTGCATACACCGTCTATGCTGGTGAATACTGAAATTATATCATATCCCAACGCAGCCCACTCCTCGTCCACCGTTGTTCCAGTTCGTGTGCTGGCTCAGATGCTGGCTGGCTTTGACTGGCTGTTCCTCCGACTTCCAGAAATGCCAGGCCCCTCCCTCTATCGTCCAAGAAACTGGTCCGACCAGAGCCGAAATGGCCCGGGAGAGTATGGCCCAGATTCGTATTTCAGAGGCGCCCGAGCCAAAATGGCGTTCGAAGGAGCTCCGAATTAGGCGCAGTTTCCTAATCTCCTCCAACGGTTGCATCCAGCGTATCCCGCGCAAGCGTCTGCCATCCAAGCCCCATCACCTTACGTCAGCCTTTCCCCTTCTTATCCCCATCCTTTTAACATGCAGTCTACGGTATTCCTCTCAAAAGTATCTCCCCTGTCAGTTATCATTTATTTCCCGTCTACTGCCTGCAAGCCATACGAATAAACAGGTGCATTTTCTCACACATAATACAAATATGGAAGACTGCAATTTTCAGTGATTCCCAAATTCCCATGGGTCGTTAGGGAGGTTCCGCGGCAAAATGAGGGGCAGCTTAGTGTCCATATTATTTCATTAATTTGACGCTGACAATTGGATAGTGATGCAGATGTGTTTATTATGACGTTCAATTCTAACCACTGGAATTTTAAATGACTACCTAGCAAATCTAAAGCCCTTTTCTCCTCTGGGTATTGGGTAACATTTTGGCAAAATGCTCCTGAGAAAACGTGTTGGAGGCGGTTATTGTGCAGTAATGTTACGAATAAGTTGATTTACTTCCATGTAATCTATCTGCAGGTGCAGCGGTTCCTGTGATGCAGGTGCGGGGAACCAGGTGGAATTTCCTCAGGTGTGGGAGGATAAACCCAGAGATGCGTTGGTGATGCCCCCTAGAGGTGATGAAAGGAACCATACACCTCCCACTTCTCCATTTTGAACACCCTCTAATGTAGCAGAGTATATTTCAATATCACATGAGATAAACTGAAAGGAATCACAGTGAACGTCTGATTTATATTTTTAGATCAGGGCAGAAAATATAAACAGTAATACCATCATGTTATAATGGCACAGTGGTCTCACTTTTTACCCTCTTTGTTGCAAATGATAAAACAATTCTCTGTAAGCACGCTCCACATAATTCAGCAATTCACCTAATATACAATTCTCACTAAGTATAATTTCTTAAAGTATGGCCATGCCAATAACTATTTGCCTGTGTATTTGGGGAATGAAACCTTTCCACTACCTACAGACTTATACTACGAAATATAATTTACAAAAAAAAAAAAAAGGTCTGATTTTAAAAAATGTATTGATTTTAGTGAAATAAAACTAAAATGTTAAGATTATGATTGAATGGAAACCTAAATAATAATTTCAAGTATATGTTGTTTGACCTATCAGTGTAAAATGTCCTTTATCTAAAATCCCACCAGTCTCATCCAATATCCCAGGTTAAAACAAACTCAAACAAACTTATTGCAGTAATATTGAATGCTAAGGACAAATCAGCCAGGTGTTCCTCCAATGCCAAGAGACAAAACAAAGTATTTAACAAAAAAGATTAGTTCCCAAAAACAAAAGTTTGACCTGGAAGACATAAGCACCAAAAAGCAACAAATGTTCTCTCAAGCATTAAGTTAAATTCAGCCATGCAGATGGTGATAAACAAAGACATCTGGTGCCACTAGAGTGTGCTGTTCTCTAATGGCACCCTCTGCAGTTTCCATGGCGCTGCATCCCTTCTGCTCACACATCACCTGCGAGCTTCCCCCATTGGTTGAAGCCCACCAGCAGCTACCACTAATGCGATTGGCTGTTGATGTGGTCATCATACTGTATGTATGGCAGTGTGTGTGCTATTGAGCAGCCCTCCATTCAATACATAGGCACTTGCGAAACGTAGAAACGCACACACGTATACATACACACAAGCTCACACAAATAGAGGGCAAGGGAAAATGGAAGACTAGAACCAAAACTATAGAGAAACATAAGTGCGGTTAGTATAGGGTAAGAAGGAGAGAAAGAAAAGAAGAATAGAAAAAAAGTAGGGAGACACCATACACCGTGAGAAAAAAAAATGAAAAAGAGCACAGTTTCCATGGTAACAGGGAGGGGAACCGGTTTGGCGGTCGCATGGGAAACTGGCAGCTAGTGAAACATGCGCACACACCAATACAAATACACACACGTTTTATTTTCTTGGGAGGATGTTTCATTGAATTACACGAATTCCCCAGAGACTCAAATTTAACCCTAACCACTATACACCTAACTACACCCATTTCCCTAACCTTAACCTGAAGCCTTAATGGAAAACCACAAATGTCATGTTTTGTTGGGAATAAGCTTGTTCTTCCCAAATGGAAAGTGAATTCCAATAATGTGAGTAATACAAGTATACACACACACACACACACACACATATGTATCTGCACATTTTATGAATGTAAATTTATAGGCCCTCCCTTCCTTCATTTCCTCTTCCCTTCCCTTCCCCTCTAAAGCTATATGCATCAGTCCTAATGGTTTAGTCTTTTTAATCTTTTTGATTTGCTGTTTGGCTGTAGAACATTTGCTGTCCTTCCAGGCTGTCCAGTTATTGCTTATAAACCTATATCAACTGTATAACACTGTAGAATAAAATTCCTCATTTTATATTCTATAATAATGATGATTATATTCTGAAGTAGTTGATAACTGGGCACATCCCAAGAAAACACAAACAAAAAAGGAGCGGCAAAGTTCAGAACAGAAAAGTGAGACATTTCATCTGCTGAATTTTTGCAGAATTGCAGCCACAAAGAAACAAAAAGAAAGAAGGCTTGGACTGATAGCTACTCAGGTACAAACAAATAGTATTTCATTTATTTAACCATGTTCAAATTAGTGGTGTGTTGTTGGTTTCATGAACGTTGTATATGATTGATAATAGCATAACTATGAGATTATTTGGTATAAAATCAGATTTTCCTTTCCATGATCACTACTTTAATAGTGTTTTAAATTTTTTGTGCATATTCCTACCCTTCTCTCGCCTTTTATTTCTCTCTTTTCACGTCCCCTTTATTAAAGTTTGTATATTAACACATTTTTATATTTGCTTTACTGTGAAAAATAAATATATAAAAGAATACAAAGTCCACTTCCTGTTTGGATTGATGTGATTGGCTAATTCTAACCGCGCAGACTCCTGGGAAAGCGCGATGTTCAAATTTGTTTCCGGTTTCATTCGGTAGGCCAGACATGGAACGACATCATAACAGGTAAAAGTCTATGTATTTCATAATAGAAAAACACACTTTTTTTCTACAGAATTTTTGCCTTCGCGAAAACAAAAACGGCATAATTTGGTCGACAATGTATTACGACTCCTCTAGCCCCGACACTTTCCGCCGTCGCCCTTATGGGGAGACTGACGCACCAAATAACATTCAGTAATCGAGGAGTTTTTTGTTACTTAGACTTTCGTCAATTCTTCTTATCTGGTAAATTACTATATAAAACATTTTACGAATCGTTGGCTTCAACTCTTCTATTTGGCAAACATCCTGTACCAAATGGAGCACTGTATTAAATCGAAATTTCACATTTTTATGTTTCTTCTCTTTTTCTCTCAGTAGTCTTCCTCCAAAATAAAACAAAGGAACGGAAGCCAAAACCGATACGCGAAGTGTTTCATGTTAAATTTTTCTGTCAAAGAGAAGCATTATGTTATTTTACGTTTCTTATTAAGTTTCACATTATGATACCTTTGAAACGGGAAAGGAGTTCACGTATAGTATCCGGACAGTGGTCTCTCTTTGCTATATAGTTATTGGAACATAACAAAGCAGTAGCCAGTTAGCAAAGTTTTTATCCAACTGATCTTTAAGTAATACTTCACCCAAAATCTATCTTTTGAGTATGAACGATTGAACCCATTTGGTATTGACAGGTGGTTATATAAGTGTGAAATTTCATTTTACGTACACGGAGGGTATTTTCAACACTAGCTCTACCACAGTTTGGCTTCGGGTTCTACAAAAAGCAATGTAATGGCTACCTGGGTTACTAACTGGTACAGTGAACACCAGAAGAAACGAATGTGATGGTGGTCTGTGTGTGATTTTTCAGTGTGGTGAGGACTCCCCTCAACAGTGTTGTAGTTCAGAGGAGGAGCAAAAGCAAGAGCTACAGGCAGTCGTACCGCAGCTGCTTAGGTGCCGGTTCACGGCTCGGCTTAACTCCAGCGTTTACAGCTCGGAGACTCAACGCCAGCAGAAGAGCTAAAAGGTCACACAATATCAACGTGAGTCAATGCAAGCCACCGTTGTCCATGTTTTTATCGGTTTTTGCTCCATTAAACTAGCATAACAAACAGCTACATTTTCATTTCTGGAGAGAGAGGAACGCGTAATTGTCATCTTCTCTGTCTTTCCTTGGCACAGGAGAAGGTGAATTCAGAGCAGCTGGCCTTGCTGTTGAAAACGGAGTGGAAGCTGTCGTACGTTACTCCTCTGTATCAGTTCAGTCATACCCAGCTGAAGAGCTACTCCAGGCAGCTCTCAGCATTTATTGCTGCAGAGAAGCAGCAAGGTCTGGCAGTGGAAGTGGAAGGATCACAGAGCAGCTTCAGAGTGTCCTTCTCTGTGGTGCAGGGAATGACCGAGACCGATGACGATGCTGAGACCATCCTCATACAGGTAAGCACAGGATTCTGTGGAAGCAGCAAAGCTTTCAGGCTGATAGTGTTACTTTGTGTCATATGAAAATTATTTTTCTTTTTTTTGAATTCTAAGCCAGTCTTGACCATGTAGATATGCAGTGCAAAGATGGATTGATGATTGATGCAGCGCTTCAAGATCTGGAGCTCAATCAATGTCAAATATTCGAATCTTAACGGTACTTTTAATTGAAACTACCTGCAGTGTTCTGTTTACCCAGCTTAAACATACTGAAAAAGCCCTTGATTATTTAGAATTTATTTAAAAAATGTTTGTGATCCCTTCATTCAGATATAAATGAAAAAAAAAGTATTGCTTAGCAGAAGCAGGCTATATATATATATATATCACTCAAAAACAAAGAGAATGGTAATGGGCAAGTCCTAAATCTTCCCCTTCTCATAATAATAATTTTAAAAAAGGACTTAAATTGTATTGCAGTGCATTTTGTATCTTGAGTATGCCTTGTGTTCTCTGTGTGAGACTGAAACTGCATATTTTTTTTGCAACTGTTCTCTTCCCCGCCACAGATCCATTCGAAGCCTTTGTTTAGTAGGCAGGACGACCCCCAGAGGTCAGTATGGAGCGGCTGGCTGACCTGCATCAACGGCAACCCCGATTACCTGCACTCACTCCCGAAAGACTTCATCTGCCTGCCGCTCTTCGGCAGCAGTGGGTCCGACGTTCTCACTACTTTGGTCCATTCGTGGTTCCAGCAGACATTTGACTGTTGCTTTGGGCCCCTGGAAATCAGCCATACCAGCCTACAATGGCTGGTGGCATTATGGACTAACTGCCACAGTGAATCCAACATCCAGCACCTGAAAATGATTTGGACTCTTCCAGTTGTGCCACCACTGCAGATCACCTACACAGTAAACCCCCAAGACGCCTGGGAGCTGTGGAGCAGTGTGAGAAAGGATCCACAGGAGGAGAATGAGGAAGGGGAAGGGGAGGAGGTGGAGAAGGGGAGTAGTATTGATATTAAGGACGTGATGAGGTTCATGCAGGGGCTGAAGAGCCACTTCTACAGACACTTCAGGCTGGATCTCTCAGCAGGAAGTCTGAAGCAGGTCTCCACAGCACTGGGTTCAGCCAAGTACAGCGGCAAGATCAAGGTACCATCTGACAGAAACAGCTGTTCTCATAAAGTTTTTCACGAGATACTTTTGTTTTCATAGTGTTTTTAACACACATACACACACACACAGAGGAAGATACTCTAAGTGATGTAAGTGTACTAATATTTTTTTTCCTTTCCTTTCAGATCTCCAACAGCAGATACATGATCACCACCCTGACACTACTGACAGAGTGTGCCCTCCTCAAAATGCCCATCTGAAGAATAAAGACTTGCAATAGCAGCATTCAATTGAAAAACAGTTACTGCCTGGAAAGACTGGACATGCAGCTCTATATTACAGTCCTTTTTTTTAAAACTATGCTACTTTTTTTTTTTTTAAATTAAAGTAAACCTTTTTTTCACAACATGAAATGGAAACACATTTTTCACAATATTATCTCTAATGAAAGAAACCACAGATTCCTATTCTGGCTATACTTTCCTGTCATTATCCAAAACCTAAACAGCAATTAAATACAGGTAATCTTGTGGCCATAATAACTATTATGTATTGAGGAAAATGTCCTTGTGTTACGAGTTTACCATGTTGTCTACTTTGCCTGCTGTGCTGGCAAACATTCTTAGGTTCCACCCATTCTTGTAAATACTATACTGTATATATTAATGTTGTTGCTTACATAATTTAGTCATTTATAGTTGTAAATAAAAGCAAAAAAGGACAATGTGATGATTAACAGCCTGACTCTATTGGTTCAGGATAGGTTCCGATTTTTTAAATCTTGTCAGGTGCCCAGCTGGCCATTGAGAGCCACACAGTCGTTTTGTACAAAGATGTATTCGAAAGTTTATCTGAAGTTAGTATGAGGCTCCAACAGTCCGGGTTGACCGATTAAAGTGGATATTTTCCAAAGTTACGGTCCTTTGAGTGCAAAATCCCACTAATTGCTGCTATTCCTATAGTAGCAAAAATACTGCAGTACCTATAGTATGTATACTAAGTATGTTTGTGTCTGTGAATCGATTTTATTACGTCATTGTATCTATCCTATTCCAGTGGTTAACTGGTCAGACAGAACATTAAGATTTTCCTTAGAAAGGGGGTAGGTTTTTTTTAATACAGAATACCATATATTTTAGTCTTTTTCCTTTTATTTTTGTTACATAGTGGTTGTTTTAATTCATTAAGTACCCCATTTCTTTTTTTTTTTTATTGAGAATCCCACCCCCCCCCAAAAAGGACATAATCAACTTGAAGCAATATGATTTCCCACCCTTGTTAGTCCCTCACCTCCCAAAAACTCAAATCATTCTTTTATTCTGACAACTCCAGAAAAACATTCAGTCTTTATTTTATGTTACTCAAAACAAAATCAGGCAACTTTATTTCAAAAGAGACATCCAACGAAATTCGTACAGCTCAAAGTTATCAAAATAACAATAAATAGAAACAATGAGGGAATATGAGCATACAAAATGCTAGTTGGAGACATAACTAGCTCTGAAAAGTTACTGTATATTGCACTGGAAAAAGAGGCAAAAAATAAAATAAGCAACTTGTGATAAACTTAGCTAGCCCCTTATGTGTGGAGTTCCTTCTGGATAATTACGTGATGATACACAACTCAGCAGCATCGCTGTTGCGCGTTTGCTACACCAACACTACTAAATGCACAGTGACAATAGCGAGGGTGTAAGAGTCGCAATTGCCGCTCCATTATTCTCTTTAATGACAGGACCTGTGTCTCTTTTAGTGTCTAGCTTGTGATGGTGGTAGGGCACAGCAGATGCTCATCCTGTCATTAAAAGGTATTGTGGAGATGAGGATTATGGGAATATAGAATCTGTATTTAATACTGTGTAGGCAATTTGATGTAGAGAATAATAACAGATTTATCATTAAGTTGGGATTTATGTACATAGTAAGAACAATAAGAACTCCTGCTCAGAGTGAAGAAAAAAAAGCCTTTGCTTAAACCCCCAGCCAGTGTGACAAACTTTAAAACAGAATTGTGTTTGCTTACATGCTTAAATGGCACATAAACTCGCCAAACGTCACAGTTACGTAAAAAATACCTTTAAGCACAAGACTGGGGGATGGAGTTAACTTCTTACTCTGCTGTCTTCCATGTTGTTTATATAATTTTTACAGTTCTGAAAAGGGGTCGGCTATATATTTACAATGGCGCCACCCACACATGCCGACCTGGAACAATATGAGAACAGCAATCACCAGGCAAATGCATGAGGGAATGGACAATCGTGACATATCTGTGCTAATTTGTGGCAGCTTGACATATTTAGCACCCTGGCTAAAGTCTTCACAGTACAATCCAAGAACCCCAACTCCCTACTGACCCCCTCGTACACACTTAGGAATGTGTCCTTGACCAGCACCACCTCACAGGAAATAATTCGGTTAGGATTGATTTCAAAGTGGAATACAGTTAATATCACTGCCACAACAGTTCATGCTTTAATGTTCATTATAACCCCCCGTTTAGTTCATTAAAAGATAAAGCAGTGGACACATGGGGCCGAGAGGTAAACAATGGAGCGATAAGTGACCTATGTAGTGATGTGATTCACAGTAAGAGGAGACTGCGGCGTGTGCAGCAGCTTCAGGAGGCCAAACCTAGAAAGAAGCCGCCAACGAATCCACTGGACAGGACGATGTTCCTCTTTATAAAGTCTGTGGCCTGCGTAGGAGAGAGAAAAAAAACAAAACAGAACGAGTCGATAAGAGCTTACGATTAACATATTGATTAACCGATGAACAGGTTTTAACCAGTTGAGTGATGCCGGAAATATAGCAAGGAAAATAATCAGGATTAAAAGAAACTTTAAAAGGGAAATACCACATATTAAAACCCTCAACGGACCTTAACCTAAAGATTTATATACATTGAGAATGGATACACCACCAAACATCCTTACTGGTGTCAATATTTATATATAAATACATCTACTAGCTCTCTTAAGCCTGCTGTGTCACAGTTAGTGAGTGTAGTATGGCTAACAGCACACTAGAGGGCATCGCTGCTTTGCAGATGAACTAAACTTCCCCAACCACAACCAGGACATCAAAGAAAAAGACATACATTTCTTCCTAATTAATTTCATGTCTGAAGGATGTTAGGTGTGGGGCTTGGTGCTTTTTTGTAGTTGGCAAAAATAAATGTTTGATTTAGTTTTAGCAACAGTCAATTAAAAATAAGCAAAAGCGTGAAAGAAAAAGCAAGCTTTGTTACAGGTACCTTTACCTCCTCAATGAATGTGTTTATTTCAGGTGCTGCTTTGTTTGCTTTCTTCTTCAAGTGCTTCTTTGCTTTGTTCACGTCCTTTTCCACCTTCTTCCAATCTACCTGCACATAGCCACTGTGATTGGCGATCTGTGGAAAAAGTCATAGTCAGATGTCATTCTGCACCAATAGTGTGGATATATTTAATGATCCTTTATTTTGTACTGCATTTGTTTTCAACTCAGCTTTCCTATTAGAATCACAATATACCTTTTTAGAAATATTTGGTTGGAAATTGCCATTTGACATGACATTTTATGCTGACATAATACAGTATGTCTGCACCGATAAATCATGTTTAATTGCACTCCACTTGGCTACTGAGCCCTTGTTTGGTCTTATCTACGGAATTTTTCTGTGCTGTATTGCGTCACCATATGGCCGTTTTGATATGTTCTAGTGATACATAATGTGTGTTTTATTGAGACCCTCTAGGCTTATCTGCAAAAAAAATTCCCTTTACGTAATCAAAAAAAAAGCATTCAAATTTCATTAAAGGACGCAGATGAGTCTGTATGCGAATTATAACTTTGAAATGTTATGGTCTTCTTTGAGTAATAACTGGTGATTTGTTCCAGGTCAAATATGTTTTTGGATTTAAGAAGATGAGCCATTGTCAAAATATATAAATAAGTATTCAAGGAATATTTAGTTCAGGAAGATATTTTTCCTGACCTTGATGAAAATGACTGAGAAAGAACCAACATAAATTCTCATCTCGGCCTGACAATAAGTGAACTGTAGGGCTCTTGAGTTTATAAATTAGGTAATCATTTCTTTTTTGGGTACAAAAAAATCTGTCTTCGTTCCACACCTGAAGCCTTGCTAAAATAACAATAATAAAAATACAGAGAGATGCAGGGTTATGTATTCAAGGCACATTTTAAGAATGCCCACGACCCACATCTTGACAACTTATTTGTGTCGTAATCAGCTTGTGGATCAAATCAACTGGCTCTGGTGTAACATATTTGTGTTACAAGGAAATTTTAAGGGGCAAAATGAGACACTAGTAGCATTGCAGCACCCCATTAGAATCCATGGCCTGCATCCATCCAGAGCCAGCAGACACACAACACTGGTCTTTCTGCTGCAGTGAAGACATCAGCTGAGCATCAGGCCGTGCAGCTGACATCTTCAGTTGTCAATGAAGTAGGCAAAATAGGAATCTTACAAAGGATGCACTTTTCTTCTATCACTGAGAGACAACGTTGATGTAGTAAATATTCAATTACTGATTAACTTTTTGTAATGGTAGTCTTGCCTGTAAAAGAAGGAAACCTCCACCGACAGCGGTAGCAGCTATTTTCCCAACTCTCTGGAAGAGGTAACCAGCACACCTGTATGTGTTGAGAAGAAGGGAGCAGTGAAATTGTAAAAACAATATAAAGTGGACTTACATTGAACAGTGCAGACAGTTGCTGAATGACAGTACTTAAATATAATCACTTAATGACACATCATGTGTACTCAGTCATGTTTTTGCATTGGGCATTAACTGCCTTGCTAGCAGTATTTTCTGCTATTGATAGTTTCTACCACATTACTGA
Organism: Xiphias gladius; assembly: GCF_016859285.1. Lineage (NCBI taxonomy): Eukaryota > Metazoa > Chordata > Actinopteri > Istiophoriformes > Xiphiidae > Xiphias > Xiphias gladius. The sequence continues at coordinate 8,461,545 of NC_053412.1, read as the reverse complement.
ATTCCTTCAGTCAAGTTGAGCTAATGTTCTTTTCCCAAAATATAGTGTTATAGCAACAGTTGATCCAGATGCGACCCCGTGAGCAGATAGATCCCCAGCCCTTACCATCCAGTCACCCCTCCCATCATTAGCTGAGTGGCCACGGAATATTTCTCAGCAATCGGACCTGAATTGTTCCCAAACACCCTGCTCCACCACTGGTGCCTCCGGGCATATTCTGTCAGGTCAACAACTTCATAAACCTCATCCTCACTCTCTGGGTCGTCCTGACCTGCTATGAGACAAGGATAAAAAGGTAAAGTTAACAAAGAAAATACTTAAGATACACTACCACCAGGCTTTCCGAGTAAGGGAGAATAAGGGCTGTATATACACACTAAATGGCACTACATCTCACCTTACTTCACCTCGTTTACTTTATAAACGTATTTCAAATGACCCAGTTATTGACAGCATCCTATATGTGGCTGTCCAAACCCAAAACGTAAATGTGAACCTTCAAATCTGTAAGGGCAGTTCAGCTACTACAGGCTCCGAGGGCTGCCTTTTTTCATTCTATGTAACTGGCTCGTGAAGCTAATATTAGCTGGCTAGCGTCAAATGGCTACCAATTCAATATCATGCACATCGATATTGCCTTTTCGGACTGTTATAAGAATCGAGGTCAAGACCGTATCCCAATTTCATTACCGCCGTTGGAAAAGGTTATGAATTCCAAGATCAATGTGGGTATTAACGCCGGTATCTTTAACAAACAAAATCACTAACCTTCTCTGTGGTCCACCGTCGCCATTTTGAAGAAACCAGTTATGTCACCAGAATGTTGACAATACTAAACCACACCCACATTATGATGCTTTGCCACGTCAGTTGAAAATGCTCTGATGTCGCTTGATTGGGCTCGGCAATTTAGCAACTTTACCACAAAAATTGCTGCAACTTTTTCTCCGTACGAGGAAGATGTCAGAAAATTATGAGGGCACTCTGGAAAGCGCGAACAGAAGCTGCGTGGCTCGGAACGAATGATGCATTGCAGTCACCGTTTCACCAGCATGTAAGGGAAAACAACTGACAATCAAGTGTCGATACAAATCACTGAATACGAGATGACATTTTATCATATGGAGATTATTGCATTCGTCAGGGAAACAAAGCTCTTGCACTTTAATGCACACGGGTGATGGACACGTTGAGGATGTGAACAGTTTTGAACATGCTTCCAGAATAATCTCGATATATTAGATGAGTGGTTTGTACGGAGAATATGAATATTTAAGATAAAAGAATGATATAGCGGGGAAGTCATATGGTAGGATACGGGCGCTCCTATTGGCTGGAGAGGGAGGAGAGGGCGTGGCTACAGCGGCGCGTGGGTTCGCTTAGGTGACACAATTATAACAACTTTATCTTCGCGGCCGAAACGCATTTTATTGTCAAATACTCACATCTTGGATATTGTACTCAGTTATTCTCTTTTAAATAGCGGCACAAGATCACTTTGTGATGAAAGATGTGACGTTTGAGGAGCCACCCGGAGAGCGCTTCTGTCCCCCCTAAAGGATTTACTATATCGAATCGCATCTTTTCATCCTGAGAAAAAGTTTTTGATCATTTTGTTTACTTCAGTTTTTCTTCTTTGATTCGGCGGAGCCAACCGTTTGTCCCCGCGTCGCGATTTTCCATGCAATCGTGCGGTGTGTCTCTCGCCTTTGCTGCCTGCGCTGCTGCTCGGAGTCTCGGGTCGGCTTCTTCTAGTGGTGATGAGGAAAAGAAAATGGCGGCAGGAAAAGCGAGTGAAACAGAGGAGGACTTTCCGACACTGACAGCCCAGGAGAGGGACAGTTTGGTCGGGATCGACAGGTCGGAAAAGTAACCCCGTGCACTCACATAAACGCGCAGTTCGAAAATTGATTGTTTTCGTTTCTCGTGTATCGAAAATGTCTCTGAGCCGCTCTGCAAGTGATACTGAACCGCCTATGTTGTCTTCTTGTTTGCAGCTCACTGTTTGGATTTCAGAAGCTTCATGAAGATGGCGCCAGAACGAAGGCCCTGTTGATGAAGGTAGCAAAACTAACTGGATGTATTTTACTACCAAGCAGCACCCTGATCCAAGGGACTTACACTAACCTCCTAGCATGCATGGCAGTAAATTTGCTCTCCAAGTAACAAGTCAGTCTGAATGCAAGTGGCCCACTCGCTAAGGAGACCAAGGCCAGCTAGCCGCAGCCCCTCTTTTAGCCAGTCAGCTAGCTTGCTAGTTAGCTACTCTCATCCGATGAACGGCGACCCTGCACCTGCGGCTACGCGGTGTCGCTAGCCAGGATAGCCAACTAGCTACGGCTCTCTCGATTTAACTAGCTTGTTAACGTTAACGTATGTTAATGTTGGTTAGGCAACCGCCCTTCCCTGTTAGCTGGGTAGCTATTCCATACAACGTATCCCTGTGTACTTGCAATTGTACCACCAACAACACAACGTCGTCACGGTTTTGTGTAGCACATTGATTACTGGAAACATTGCACTCTAACGAGGAAAGTTTGATGTCGTCGGGAGATTGTTTTATTGCAAGCGTTAAACTCTCACATCTAACCTTAAACACATGAGTAGCCTTAAAAGGCTATGACCGTCCCGACGTTGATGAAAGTAACGTTAACGTTGTAGCCTTCTTCCAGGGTGCACCAAATACAGCTTTCGCGTTATTTGGTAAGGTTAGCTAGTGGCCGTGGCAATTGCATTGATCTAGGGTCTTGGCCACGGTGTGGTAGGTTGTTTTCGTGACATTGCATTGCTCCACTGGACGTACTCTCTAAGACGTGTCCAAACCGTTTTTCGTTTAGAATCAATGTGAACGAGTTGACAAACGTTACAAGTAACGTTAATGGCTGGCTGCCTGTCCAAGATGGCGGGACATGGCGGAGTGACACCGATAGCTGTAAAACCAATTTGATATGAATATATTGGTCCGAATCGTTTGTGTGTTTCCAAAGTGCTGTCTTAACTTTACCCTATGATCCTGGCTGTTTGTAAAGGCGTGTTCCTCTTACCGACCTAGGTGGTGTCAGGATCCTTTGTTTACAGTTTTCATTACCCGTGTTTGGTTCTGCATGTACTCTCGGACTAGAAAGCTACGTGTTAAACAGGCAGTCTACCTGTACTGAACACACTGCCTGGGCTAACAAAGAGCAGGGTCCCTCTCTAGTGAAATTATCTTCCACAGTGGATGATGTAGGAAAGATGGTGCTATTGACAGCTCATGGTTTGAGGGGCCATCCACGAGTCTGCTCGCTAGGTGGTGTGGGATACCTAGGAAGTGTAGGTATTCATCTGGCGTTAGCTGCACAGAAGCAGCAGACAGCACTGGTGTATCATACGTGGTAGGGAATCTGGAAAGCGTGCAGTGCAATCAATGTATTAGGCTTGAATCAAACTGTATACTTCCTGATTAAAAAGTGGAGCAAGTTTGTCAACATCTGTTACTTCTCTTTCTAGTGTTATTTTAAACAGGACTGATGCAATGGTTTAACACACTAATTGTTGTTTTTAAGTGTTTTATATGCTATGTTTGGTCATACTGCCATAAAAGTGCTCACCGGGCATCTTGAAACAATCCGCCCTGATGTATAAAGAAAAAGGTCTGTTTTGAGACATTTGGTTTGACGTCGGTGGTGCATATTATGGAGCATGTCACTCAGAAAACTTGTTCACTCTTGGCCTAGACAAGGGTTATGCTGTGCCTTACACAACGAATATGTTGCTGATGACACTGGTGGTTATGGTGGCTGTAACGTTTCACATTGTCAAAGCTAGATCATGTTCCACGGTTAGCGTCTGTTACCAGACTTTCCTGTTGCACTCCTGCACTTTTATACCTTGGTATAATATACATGCAGGTCCTATGCGGCGTACCTAGGTCGGGTAGTTAAGATGGACATGAAAAGATACATTCATATCAAACAAAAGAATGCCAAGACCTTCAACATTACATCAGTCTCAGCATGCCTAGGACCTCTTTTTATTTAACACAGACAGTAATGCCAAGCAAACCGATCTAGTGAAGGAAATTTTGTAGTCATCAGGGCAGAGACTGACTACCCTACTAAACAAATCAAGTGTCAGCAAATGTGACTGATCAACACATAATACTGTTGTTGTTGTTTTGTTTTTGTTTTTTTTGGGGGTTTTTTTGGTCAGTGTCATTATAACATTGTAACAGTGCAATTTTACAAACTTCTTTAAGCAGTGTGCGGCTAAAAAACTGTAATTATAAAGACTATAAAAGACTACGTTACTAAAATTGATGTTGACAAAACAGTTGTAAAGTAATGTCTTGTTACAGCTCCAAGCTAACTTCCACCCAGAAAGAAAAATGCAAATGTTACGTTGAAAAAGAGAAGAGAGGGTTGGTATTGAACACTCTTAATACCAAGAGTTTAAGTATTGTGAGAAATATTATGTTGGATCCATAGTGAGCAGTAGAAAAAACAATATTAAACAGTATTTAATTTTTGCTTTCTGTTTATCCCCAGAGGCAAAGAAACCATTAGTTGTTGGTGTCTCAGAAACAGAAGGCTTACTGCAGGTTTTCCTTAGCTTGTCTAAACTTCTGTCTACGTGAAGACTTGCATTGCCCTCACAAGCAATTATGTCTGACTCCACTGTCAGATATTTTGTATTTGAGTCTGCTGAGAATTATTAAAAATGCTTAATTCGCATGAACTTTCTCATTTTGTCACGTTCTTCATTTAAAAATTTTAAAGGTTCGACGCAATTTCTGCTCATAGCTTATTAGTTTTGAGTGACTACCCTGTTTGGCACTTTCAAGTGGTCAAGTCACTTCACTGTCGCTCTGTGTACATGCAGATAACAGTGGCTTCCACATTGCTGACAGAACTAGGTCACTGTATCACCACCAGTAACTAGGTTGCAATGACGTGAACTTACAATAACCTGACGGAAGTCAAGCTTTCAACTTGTGTGTTCTCTTATTGTTATTATCTAGGTGTGACTGTATCTCTATTGGTGATTATTTTTTCGTGGCTATTGTGCAGCAAGACGTAAGAGTTAAATCTTCACAAAGGCCTGACTGGTGCCCTTTCGGGTGAAGTTTGCATGTTCTCCCTGCGTTTGCATACTGTTTCCTCCAGGTCAGGAAGGCCATGCCAAAAGACATGCATGTTAGTTATTAGGACTGCTCTTGTGATGCCCTTGACTAAGGCACCGGCTGGGCACTGCGCTGAGATAGGTCATTTGCAGAGGACAGTTTTTCCCACAGGGATTATAGTATAATTTAAATAATACTATTTGCATACAGCAGTCTAACATACGTTTTAATTCATAAGCATGCAAACAGGACAGAGAAGTTATTCACTGTAGACACATTATGAATTTGGTGCTAGATTAGTAAATTAGTCAGTGTAGTCTGTTCACTTATACCATGCTACAGAAGTAGCATGAAACTGCAAACAATTTGTTTCACTTCATTTTATCTGTGGACGCTCTGTTATGCACTGGTGCCTCACAGCAAGGTCCTAGTTTGAAATCAGTCAGGGCATACAGACTTGCCTGGTCCATGAAAGCTAATAGGGCCGACAGCACCATAGCTTCACTTAAATTCCAGCCACACCGTGCACTGTTATGTGATGAGTGATTATCTGTTTTGGATCTTGTTTTATTTGTTCTTTAAATGTTTGATAAGTTAATAGCATGGTCTGCAAAGTAGCCGATCTGATGATGAAAAACACAATACTGAGCTGTAGAGGCTTAATCAATCTCCTTGAAGTAAAACATCTAAGTTTTAACTGGACTCACTGACCTTAGTGGTATTTCCATGTTGAGCGTTTCCATATTGTATAGCAGTTATCTGCATGATGTCTGTTCAAGGTGTTGTAGCAAAGAACCTGTGTCACATTTTAGCTAATCCAGTGAATTAAATATGGGACCAATAAAAGCATATCATTACAGGGATGCAAAAATCCTATAAAAATCCATTTTTGCCATTAAAGAGTTGTTAAGGCTGCTTGCAGGTCCTGCTCATTGATTGGCAATGGCCTCATACTCGCACAAGTATGAAAAGAATACTCTAGATACTATGGTATAAATAGTATGGCAAAATCTCTTCCAATTGAATAGTTGATATTGTCTAACATGTTTTGTGATATCACCAACCCTACCTGTCCTCTAGTCCCCAAGATTTTCAGATTCTTGCGTGATGCTGGATAGTGAGCCTATCACTTGCCATTTGACCTAATTCTAAACTTGTATTAGGAAGTGTAATTGCTGATAACAGTGTTTACATCAGTTGTGTTAGTCTGTGTCTAAAAGGGTGTGCATGTTTTCAAAGCAAACCTAGATATAGTTTTAAATCTTGTCACGCTGCCTCAGACACAATGTTGGCTAGGTATTTCTTTCAAGCTAGTGTATAAAGACAACATTTGCGTGGTTTTACATGATACCCGAATCCCAGGTAATATTGTAGGTGTCTCCAGAGATTTAGAATGATATTGCTTCCAATTGGGGAAAAAATCAGTGCAGTATTATTGTAAAAATATTACGTATTCTCCCTCACTCAAACGTAGTAGGTCACTATAGAATTAATTTCTGAATGCTGTTCAGGGGTTTTTGAGATCCACCTGTGACTCAATACTTGGCAAATCCAAATTGTATTTCTAGGAAACATTGCACAGGTTGATACAAAATGAATGGGACAACAACCCTGACTAAAGTACTGTGTCAGCATAGTCCTCTTCTACTAGTCAGCCATTCAGACTAAAATAACTCATCCATCTAGTTTTGTTTTTCCGCCTAGATTGGCTCTAAACTTGTGGTGTTTTTGAACCCACAGATCACAACATCTGTGGTGTGCCTGCTTTTCTCTGAGATTTGGTCTGTTTGGGAATGAATGGGACACACTGTACACTTGACAAACTCTGTGTAAATATATTCTGATTGAGCAGAAACACGCACAACTGTTATCACATGCATTTGTGTCTACATGCAATACTAATTTCTCAGTGAAAGGGTAGATGGGCACACTTAGTCTACATGTAGCAGATTTTAATCTGAGAATAACAAGTCGTCAGCCAAATATTGTGATGTCCATGATGGTGAAATGGTCTCTCTCCTCTACTTTGAACACAGAAAACACAGTAGGTTAGGTTAAATTTCAAGAAATAGCTAAATAGAAATAAATGGCTAAATAAAACAAATCAATAAGAATGGGTTTGTTGTTTTTGAAGTGCTAAGTAATTTCAAAGCAGTCGGGGTTTTTATCCCCTTGAATAAATGAGTTTCTTCCAGAGAATAGATTTTGATTTATAAGTATGCATGAATGTGCCTTCATACTTACCCTTCAAACCCGTGCTGTATGCAATGCTGTAGCTGTTGTGCAGCTCCTCAGAAATGTAACTAGACGTTGAGGCTACAGTGGTTACGGTGATGACGTGGAGGCTGCAAGAACTGTGACTGGTAAGCCTTGGCTGCTTATGTTTTCTCTTACTAGTTTCCGATGCTGGTCGAGATTGTTTATAGTGATGAAAACATTAAGGAAGATGAAGAAAGGCACAGTGATCTGCTGCTTTTTATTAACACACATCTAGAAAAAGACCTTCCATTACAGAACTTCTTTTCACAACGATCGCTGTTCTGTAACACAGTGAATGATAGAATGGAAACACAGTGGTTGCATGTAGTAGTAGCCCTTTTGCAATAGTCTCCTATTCAGTAATGAGATGGTGCACCTTCCAATCTTCGCTGGAATCACAAAGTGAATGGTAGAATGAATATAATAAAAACTCGACAGGACCTAATCAGGCACAATATATTCATCTGGTGGTGGTGTGTTGGTGGTATCAACAGGTAAAATCTGTCACTCGCATATAAATCAAGATCTACACAGTCGTTATCCATTGCGGGACTCTTGTTAACCACTTACTTCAAGTATAAATCCAGCTTTAGGGACAGTTTTTACTCAGTATCCCAAGTAGTTGTGTAGGATATGAATTGTTTGCCATGGAGATTCCCACTGAGTAAACCTGTTGAAGTGATAACCCCACATTGTCTGTGATAATGAAAGCAGGCTTTGGTCCGACAGTTTGTGTCATAGAGTGAAGAGTTGTGTTCTTAGGACTGATCTGTCTTCTGAGTACAATTTCTAGATCCTCGTGTCTGAAGAGGAAGAACTTGCCTTCATCGTAGATGATGTGAAGAACTATGAGGTCTTCAACCTCTCCATCACTCACCCTTTCTGGCATGGATTTTGTGGTCTTGGCATAGGATTTCTACTTGATAACCATGTAAATTGTATTTGATTATGTAACTGTTTTTTTGGCAATGCCAGCACTGCGCACCAAGGACAAACAGCAGACCTTTGTGTGTGTTTTGAAGGTTATTTCTACACAAAAAACGGTTAAAGTTGATCGTCCATAACAAGTGTGAGATGAAAGGTGGAGAAATTGTCCTCTTCCGTATAAACTTGGAAGGCTTTTCTTGGTTTCACTTACTTGTGCAGCTGCCGCTCCTTGGCTTTGAAGGGTGGAACGGCACTCGGCATAACGAGACCAGCTGGGTTATCTTTGATGTGATCTCAGTGTGGCACCAGAGAAACTTGAGTGCCAGGGAGGTCACTCTTGTGTTTGTTTGCCATGGTGGGGAAAGGGACATGGACGATATGTGCTTGATTTCTTTTTACAGCTTGGACTACTTCTGTGGGCTCAGGTTGTCAATGGCCTCTCATTTTAACTAAATAACTAGAGAACAGCATGTAGTCTGTTACATCAGTGCAGGCCAACCAGCCATTTGCTCATGTTTGCACCCCCTTCTATCCCCACATAAACTTTTAACAAAAAGATGTGACAGTGCCAGGTTTAATCACTGGCAAGGTCACTAGAAGAGTTTTGTTACTCAACATGTGTGTGTGGTCTTACATGAGTTATCCGTTTCTACGGATTATCTACTCTGAGAATGCACACACAATCAGATGCAGACGTGCGAGCTTCAAATTATCTTATTTTATTTATTTTATTTATTTATTTATTTATTTATTTATTTATTTACCTTGGTGGGGTAACCTTTCCAAAAACACTGCCAAATACTAGTGTTAAAGTTAAACTCACAGAAAACTGGATATTTTCGCCATGTGCTGCATTGTAGCCACTCACAGTTTCTGAATAGTTGGCAATGGTCAAATGCACAAATGAACAAATTTCCCCACAGGATTAATGACATAGCATGACTTATCCTTACCTGTGTCAGTAGTGATACATGGTGTTAGATGCCTGCATGGAGGCTCAGTGAATACACTAAGATTGTCAGAAAATGGTTAAATGCATGTGGGCATACACATGCGTAGAATGGCAATACTAGCCACTGCTTTTTTTTTTTTTTTTAGTAAATTGGTGTAACACTGCTATACTTCATAGATCTTGTAGTGTGAATCCACTTCACATGCACCAGGTGCTGTTGTATCACTTTTTATCAAGGCAATGTGATCTGTAATAGAATAAGTTAAGAAAAAAAACCTCAAGCACCTTTATCTACAGCAAACTTCATTCCAGTAAGTTAGGGCTGATATTTATCTGCTGAAAAGAATTTGAGTCAGCTTGTCCAGAATTAGGGAGCTGCCATCAGCCATGCTGTGACTTTCAAAAGTTCTGTGAGACATTACACTCTATCAATTTCTCCCCCACTTTCTCCCCACACGTTCCTTTTTGTTGCATAATTCAGACATGGATGGTTACATGCTTTTCCTCTCAAGTACCATGTATGCGTATCTGACACATGCACACAGTTAAGCCAGTTTGTTTTTGTCCCCACCCCCAACCCCCCAGGCTGTTCGCTGCTACGATTCGCTCATCCTTAAGGCCGAGGGCAAAGTGGAGCCTGAGTTATTCTGCCAGCTCGGCCACTTCAACCTCCTCTTGGAGGATTACCCGAAAGGTGAGTAATCACTCCTCTTCATCTGCACTCAAGTGGTTTGTACAATCATCCATTCCTCACGCATTTTTATTCTGAGATGCTTGGTCAGGTTATTTTTTTGTTTGTTTCTTTGTTTTTTTGTCTAGTCTTCAACCCTTCAATTTCCATACTTCTGAGGACCTTCCGTTGACTTTGAATTTATTTCTGAGCACATAAATAACCTAAGAGTTTTATATTTGCAGTTATCTTGAACTTTAATTACAACTGTAGGGACTTGAGGCAGTCATGTAGCTAGTTTTCCCATGCACACAGAGCACAGGCTTCTGCAGACATGCAGCTGGCTCCATTCCAACTCGACACAAATGCTGACTGCTCGCAATCTTTACCTCGATTGATTCTCAGCTTCCCTCTCTTTTAATTACAGCATTATCGGCATACCAGAGGTACTACAGTTTACAGTCAGACTACTGGAAGGTAAGACAAACAAACAAACACACACACACGTGCCTACATGCTCACTTTCTCATTCAGTTAGTGATACTCCCATGTCCTTTGATATTTACACACACACAATCACACACCGACACACTCTTGCTCTCTTTTCCACAAATTCATTCGCTCATGCACAGGAAGCACATATGGTCTCAGTTGGGTTAGATGCCGGTGTAACATGCGGTTTCGGGTTTCATGTCAGAGTCATTTGGAACTCTTTTCCTGGTGAGGTGACACTTTGTGGTGAGATTGATTGCTTATTATTGGTTTTTCTGATTACTCAACTGTACCAGGTTGCCACAAGGTTACATGAATATTTATAGTTTTGATTTACAAGGATTCATAGTGTGAGAGACATGCTGTTGTAATGAGGGTTGAATCAGCAGCCTTGGTATTAGTTACCAGGGTAGGAAATTGACTCTTTCCACAGGGAATTTTTTGCCACCTTGACTTTTAGTTGAATTTTTCCTTTTGAGGAAATGCAGTTGAACAATAAAATTGCATGTTTTCATTGCACATTAGGAAATACACAGATTATGCTTGTCCAATAGCTGTCTTGATTACTTTTTGGGCAGGTTTAATTTTGTAAGATTTGTTGAACATTGCGGATCTGAAATCTGTTTAATTTCCTATAACAATTGACAATTTGTAATAATGACCTTGCACCCTTTTCAATCCCACCAAGAATGCTGCCTTTCTGTATGGCCTGGGAATGGTCTACTTCCACTATAATGCCTTTCAGTGGTGAGTACCAACCTACTTTTTATTTCATTTGCATAAAAACGGTACACATTAATGAGTCAGTGGTGTAATTAAGGTGGTTATAATATTCCATTCTTAGGTCCAATTTGATTCTATCTTGAACAGTTCCACATTAATGCACACAACTCCTTAATCTTTATTTAGAAAATGAACAGTACAAAGGATATCCCCAGTGTTAAAGGAATAGTTTCTTCTTAAATGAGAAGATGAGCTGAGAAGATCAATATCACTCTCAAGGCTGTGCAGTATATTTGCAGCTGGAGCTTGTAGCTGGTTACATTAGTGTGTGTGTGTGTGTGTGTGTGTATGTATGTATGTATGTATGTATGTATGTATGTATGTATGTATGTATGTATGTATGTATATATATGTGTATGTATGTATATATATGTATGTATGTATATATATGTGTATGTATGTGTGTATGTATATGTATATGTATGTGTGTGTATATGTATATGTATGTGTGTGTATATGTATGTATATGTATGTGTGTATATGTATATGTATGTGTGTGTATATGTATGTATGTATATGTATATGTATGTATATATATATATTATGTATATGTATATGTGTATATGTGTGTATATATATGTATATTGAGAGGCAAATACTTTCATTCTTTTTTTAAGATTCAACCAGTTGGACAGGGAAATGGAAATAATACACAGCAATAAAAAAAGTGCATTGAGCATAGCATGTGATGTAAATTTGGGGACAGATTTAGGCAGAGAAAAACTAGCTGGATTTGAACCATACAATGAATCATACAATGTGCAAGCGATTTCATGCAAAAATAAAATATTTGAGCAATCAAACTCTGTTAAAATCACATCAATTACAACACACTTTCACTCGAAGGTAGATGCAATCAACCTCTTGGTCATGCCAGAGAGAACTTGCATACTTCAGCGGTGGTGAAACAAATCGCTTGGTTTTATTGTGCATTTCATTGCAAATGGTCAAACAAACCTGCTGCTAAAGAGATTGGGTAAACTTTCAGTAAGGCAAATAACACACACTGGAAAAACTCGCTCTTGAAAACAATTCAAGAGCGATTTTTTTTTTTTTTTTTATCCACAGAAGAGCATCAGCAGCCTTACATGGCTCAGTTGTACATGTTCATGTATGTGCTGTTACCAGCTGAAAAACTCCCTTCAAGTGAAGCTGTCCTGTGTTGTTTCCATGGGAACACCACAACCCGACCAGGACTCCGCTCTGGCTGAATTACCAATAAGAATTAGCCCGCTTAAGCCTGAGGACAGATAAAAGATGTTAAGATGCAAGCACCGGCTATTGTATGTCAAGGGCTGCTGGGAAAATACAGTCAAAAGTTGTTTTCAGGAGGCACATGTTAATCCATAAATATTTTTGCAAATGCTGATAACTTTGTTGAAACTCCTACTTCCTTGCTACATTTCTTATAGAACTTCCAGCACCTCAGCATTTAGCAAATGGAGCCTGCATTGACTACAGTGTTTCCTCTAGGATTTGTTTCAGCAGCGGGCGGAAAGGGTTTTATTGTACCTGGGTGTTGCGCCCGCGTAGTAAAAAATAGAAATAAACTTGACTGCATAACAATTTATTGACATCATAATGCCTCTTACACCCACTACATACAGAGGGCACTATATTTGCCTCAGTGGCAAACTTTGCAGCCTGGCTGAGAGCACTTAATTTTTCCTGATTTTCTTAAAGAAGAGCTTTAAGCCTCTGTCATAGGGAAACGCGCCCAAAGGTGGCCTGATGATGCCCCGTAGCGTGTATGACGCCAGGTAGTCCGTCTGCAGCCTGTTTCTCAGGTCTGTCTTCACCTACAAATAGGAACATAACAAAATCGAGTGGGGTTTGGGAGCTTGAGAGAGACTAAACAATCTCTGATTTCAGATATTACTATTAATTAAACGTCTTTTCTTATTGCAGCAGCTGTAATAATTTTGTATATGTATATAACAGAAACACTGGACTAACTTTCTACTGCTACATAAGTTGATTCATCTGACTGTGAAACAAACAGTCAGAAACAAATAAGTCGATAACAAAGCGGTTACTCTCTGTTACTGTGGAAGAAACTTCTTAGTATTCATTCCAAGCTTGCATACATGCAGTGTGACTTGAATGAGCACCGACTATCTGACCAGAAGAATGTGCTGCAGCGTCGGTGGTGTTCACACCTGTTGTTTGGCTCCTGTGGTCCAGAACAAAGGAACAAATATTACATTTCAGTTGGAGCCTACTTTGGGTTTACACAGATTGATCACAATTGAACTGGAGCTCGACGTGGTCCTACTATCCAGTCTTACTGTATGTCTTCTTTTTAATGTGATTTTTATTCCCCCCCGTCTCTTTTTGAAACCATTCTTCTTCCTTTTCTTCGCCACTGCTGCAGGGCGATCAAAGCATTCCAGGAGGTGCTGTACATTGACCCAGGGTTCTCGAGGGCCAAGGAGATCCACCTACGCCTGGGTCTCATGTTCAAAGTCAACACAGACTATGAGTCAAGCCTAAAGGTAGGTCCAGACCAAAGTTTTAATACACATTCCAGGTCTCGAGTCATGGATTACACATACCTTATTAGGGCTGAGACCTGCCGACACCTGTGAAATTATTATATGTATAATGCAGTTATTGTCAACATCAAAATAGTTTACAGCCTATTGTGACAATGCCATAAAGTGACTGAATTGCTGCTGGCAGTATTATGCACAGGGGATTACTTTGGTACGGAAAATTCAAGCAGACGTGAAGAATGGTCATTCTGGATGTGTTTTTACTGATTTCTACCAACTTTCTCTCTCAGCATTTTCAGCTGGCTTTGATTGACTCCAACCCCTGCACTTTGTCCAAAGCTGAAAGTAAGCGATGGCCTTAATTTATTATGTATATTTATATCTATCTATTGATTATATTAAAGAATATATTAGTTCCATGCTAACTTGAAACTTATTTGTTGAATCCTAGACAATAGAAACATGAATATTATGGATTGTTTTAATATCTGAAATGTGTATAGAGTAATTTAAAGTGATGTCCTAGTAATTGTAGACTTACTCAGCATTTTTACCCTTATGTATATTATACATTACATTATTTACAGTGATATATATATATATATATATATATCTCCCTCTTTCTCTCTCTCTCTCTTCCTCCAAACAAGAGCCTTTTTTTGGTTGATCTTGGAATGAAAACATCCCCTGCATCTCCTCTGCCTGTATAAATAAAATAACAGCAGCAGGGAAACTCAAACATTTTATCGTGTTCACTGTCTTCTGTACATAGGATTAGATTAGATTAGATTAGATTATGGTCAGCTGCTGGGGATCAGTCTGGTTAGAGCACTGGCATTATTTGATATGCCGCTGCCATCTCTTCCCCCCCGGTACCTGTTACCTTGGTGACAGTAATATCCAGCCTCTCGCTGTTTGCCTTTACCTCATTGTGTCCCCTTCATTCCTGTCCACGCACACACGCGCACACACACACATATAGCAAGGGCAGCCCCCGTCTTTCTTCCCCTCTCTCTCTCCCTTTTCTTTCTCTCTCTCTCTCTCTCTCTCTCCTTCTCTCTCTCCCTCTCTCTCCATCTGCTGAGAGTCACTCAGGCAGCTTAGATCAGACACTGCAGCGCTCCAGACAAAGGAAGGTGCTGCCAGGAGCAGAGCTACCTATCTGGTCTGTTACAGTTGATGTAGACAGGCAACCTTGGGCTTCTGACACCCTTTTATTGACAACGCAGCACTACTTTTCAAAGACTTGAAAAGACTATGGGGAGGACAAAGTCTGAGAAGGGGTGGGAAACATTTCTTATAGGCTAAATTACCTCTACCTAACGTGTTTCCTCTTCTTTTCTTTTACAGTTCAGTTCCACATTGCTCATTTGTATGAGATTCAGGTAAGAACTTTCTATTTTATTCAACCTTTGCTTTAGTTATGTAGGTTCCCAAGGATACAAGACATTTTTTTTTTCTTTCTGTCATTTGTAATTGTTAGCGTAAGCGCTGCATGCTGATTGAATGTCCAATGCTAAGGCTAATGCTTGCAACCCAGCTGCCTCTATAAAATCACTGGGCACCAGAATGCCGGGGAAAGCCTTGTTTTTCGCATTTTGAACCAGGTGCTGACAAATTGAGGAGGGAGCCGGGTGCGTGCATGAGTGGGTGGCATGCGGGAGGGGAAAAGAGATTACTGTCAGCCGATCGACAGGGTTGCCACGGAAACAAGAAAGTCTGTCTCCCCCTCTTTTGTATGCAGGTGGTCTCTCTCTCTCTCTTTATGTCGGTTTCAGTAGAGAGGTACAGTAGCTCTCACCAGCTCGAGGAGTAGCAGTACTTCACGACTAACGTGTTTTGTTTGTTGTTTTGTTTTTTTGTTTTTTTTGTGCTGTATCAGAACACAACACTGCAGTGGAAGTCTCAGGCTAATAATGAGTGCAGCCATTGAGCAGCAGATCTTTTGGATGCAAAAGTGTGAATACATTTGGAGGAGTAGGAAGGGCATTCAGGATGATTTTGTTGGTTTTGTTATGCCGCACAAGAGTATTGAATTTGAATCCATGATGGGAAAAACAACTTCATACTTTTTAATAATTTGTGTTTTTGTTTTTTGTTTGTTTTTTTGTTTGTTTTTTTTCTGTCTCCCCTCACCACCCTATCCTAAACACACTCTGTTAATTTCTTCACTCTCATTGCTCTCCTTGGATCCTCCGTTCCTCCATATCCAGAAGAGATACCGGGCTGCTAAGGAGGCCTATGAGAGCCTTCTGCAGACGGAGGATCTTCCTGCACAGGTGAAGGCCACTACCCTGCAGCAGCTCGGTAAGTCGGTTATAGTTTGGCAGACAAGACTGCTTGGTTTGTAGTTTGTGTAGACAGTGAAAGCAGCCTTTTATTTTAATATCATAGCGGAACTTCCTTTTCCTATGAAACTGAGAAAACACACCTTGGTTTCTCTTCTGTTTCAACAAAGATATCACTGGGGCTACATGTCATTTAGTTGTATGGGTTGTAAGTGTACTTAGGAAATCTTAGAAGACTTTGTCTTTGGAGATAAAGCTCAACATTCAAACACATTTTAGATTCAATGCACATTTGCACTGTGTGTTGAGTTTCCTTAAAAAATCCAAAATGATGCAGTGTTGAAAATTCTTCTTTGTCTAAGAGATTGATTAATTTGACATTTTCCAGGCTGGATGCATCACACAGTGGAACAGCTCGGGGACAGAGCCAGCAGGGACAGCTATGCCATCCAGTGTCTGCAGAAATCCCTGGAGGCTGACCCCAACTCTGGACAGTCCTGGTACTTCCTTGGCAGGTACGTCGCACACACATGAGCACCATCAAAAGGTTATTTATTTGTTATTTTAAATTTTTGTCATGTATTTGAAAGAATTTAAATTTATCATCTGAAATGTACTTGAGAGTATCTGAAATTTTGACAGAAGTATTTGTCTGTTCTGATACAGATTTGGCAAACCTCCCTGGCACATTTGCAGTGCTTGCAAAATTAGGCAAATATAAACAAGAATTGTTTGGTCATTAAAACTTGGTAAAGTACATCCCTGGTAAAGAGGAACATTTTTTTTAGAGAAAATAATGTCATCACAATGTTTTGTGAATTCAGGGAATCCAAGGAATTCCCAGGGATCCAAGGAGTTCTCAGGAATCTAGGGAATTCCCAGGAATCTCTTGGATTCATGGGAATTCCTGTTGTGTCATGGATTAACTGGGGAAAGTTGAAAGAATTTCTTTTAACAAGTTTACCTTTTATACATGGTTCCTGCTCAGTTTGTGAAAGTCTTCAAAAGTGTGAAATGTACATTTAAATATTTTTAGTCAATGAAAATTTGGGAAAATTCATATCTTCATATTACAGCCTGATTTCACAGATATTGTGGTATTCCTTTATTCAGAAGAAGGATAATATAATTAAGTTATAGAGTCATTGGGGCAATGGGGTTAATCAAGGCCTGTTTTAACAGCAGCTTTTTGCTCAATCTAGATCTGATCCTATTGTTTTTGTGGAAATGGAGAGGCAGTTCAGATCCTCTTCGAGCCTGCTGTTCAAATGATTGGAACAGGATCAGGCTTTACAAGCTGATACTAATCCATTATATAAGGGCGTGGATCGGGCTCTGTCCCGATCCTGCAGATTTCCACAGGAAATTGTTCAAGGAAAGCTGTGAAGCAAGCTTTAGTAATATGATACCCAAATGTCAAACACATAAATCAGAATGATTTCACTAATTTTAATGTATGCATAATGTCAAGTCTAACGGTTAATGTTGGCCTGACTAAAAAACTTACTTTCCATGCAAGAATGACAGTCTGGAAAAATATGCCGTTTAAATGAGGAAAACGTGTAGACAGAAGCTATGTATCCATCTATTTATGTATTAGTTACTTGACATATTTCATGTGTTGAAATGTTTTCCATGTCTGTAGCACAACCCTGACAACCACCTGTGTCTCCTGCAGGTGCTACTCTAGTATTGGGAAGGTCCAGGACGCCTTCATCTCCTATCGGCAATCCATAGACAAATCAGAGGCCAGTGCAGATACCTGGTGCTCTATAGGGTAAGGACCATTTAGGCTGGAGTTAAATTCCTTTATAACAGACTACGTGTCTATACCACAGACTGTAGTGAAATGCAAACCGCTATTGTCAACTGTATGTTTCTGAAAGGACATTTTGTAGCGACCTACATCCTTACCTTTTTCTTTTCAATTGTTTTATAAATCTGTCCATCCAACTTACCTTAAACCTCTTAATTTCACCCTTGCTTCAATCACTTAATTATTCCTTATATTTCAATCGTTCTTTGCATGAAAAAACACTGAATAACATAACTTCTCCTCACTAACTTTGTTTTCATTCTCACCCCTTACCCTTCCTCATCATCCCCTCTCTCTGTACTCCTACCTTTCTCTCCTTCCCTGTCCCCCTCCTCTCTCTTCATGTCCCAACCCTCACCTCCTTCGTCCTCAGGGTGTTGTACCAGCAGCAGAACCAGCCCATGGACGCTCTGCAGGCCTACATCTGTGCCGTGCAGCTGGACCACAGCCACGCCGCCGCCTGGATGGATCTGGGCACGCTGTACGAGTCCTGCAACCAGCCGCACGATGCCATCAAGTGCTACATCAACGCCACACGCAGCAAGGGCTGCACCAACACCAACGCGCTAACCCACCGCATCAAATGCCTGCAGGTGGGTGGAGAGAGGAGTTTAAAGCAGGGGGCGCCCATACTATGGCTGTTTGGATGCAGCTTCAATCTGATAATCCCATATATAAAAAAGATGTGACAATATACATAAGTTAAAATGCAGTTGTCTACCAACAACAGGATTTTACAGGTGTGGTACACCTGTAAAATGTGGCTAAAATAGATGCATAGTGAACTTTTTTTTTTTTTTTAAACCAAAATGGCTGTCACTTTGCTCTCAGACACATTCTGACAGCGTAGATATCATTAATTAAAAGGAGGGATGTCCCCATGTTGTTGTTGTTTTTGTTTTTTGGGGGGGTTTTTTTGCCCTAAGTCGGTAAAGCAGTTAAATGCATTCGGGAAGTGTAGCTTTCTTCCCAGATTTTTTGTAATATTTTTTTATTGTGTACTGTCGTCGTACTTTGTGTAAAAGCCTTGAGAGAAGAACGTCAGTGATTTTCAACACTGCTCTGCTCAGTGCCAACTGATGCACGCTGTCGTTCTGTTAATTAAAACTGCAGGCTGCTCTTTATTAGTTTACTGTACTCTGCAGGTCACTCATTCAAAACGCTTTTGACTTCCAGCGTTTTAACAGAGCTGGGTTGGGTGCATTTCACAGCTGGCATACCCGCACAGACAAGCAAAGCATCAGAAATGTTTCGGGATTTGTATAGCAGATGCTGATCCATCAAAACATACCTGCGTTTAGGGAATAATAATTGAAGCTCTCCCCAAAACTTTTTGTGTTACCTTACTTGGATTCGGGGCAGAAGACATGAAGTCAATTCCACAGAATGGAGACAGAAGAAGAAAAGGCATTAAAAGAACTCTCTCAGTGACCAATAACTGAATTGCCCTGATGTACTGTAGTAGTGCGACATACTGTAAAACAGGAAAAAGTCTGACCACGTCCAGTGCAAGCTGATCATTGGCTCCCTCAGCAATAGCAGCCTCTTCCTTTTGTGAACCTTCCTAAACCTAAAACTCCCTTCGACCAGCATAGGGAAGAAAGAATGGGGTTTTCGTGTGTGCCACTATCATAGCGCACTCCTGCCTTTTGCTGTTCTTTGTTAACGTCCCTGTGAGGCCACGACAGCGTTGAATCAGTCCACACATTATTCCACAGGGATGTGATTATCATATTAGGCACAAAGGAAACTTTTTAATCCAGGGAATTGAAGTCAGTATGAATTCAAGAGTCAAAAAAGAATAAAATCCAGGAGGTGTCTGGTGGCTTTTTTTTTCCTTTTTTTGGGGGGTGGGCTTTATTACCTCCCATTCTTTCAAGACCTTAACCCATGCTAAACTCTAGTCTGCTGCATAATATAAGGGGAAGAGTAAAAATTAATATTGTAGCTCCCTTGGGGAATAATGGGAGTAATTAACCTTGTTTTAAGGATTATTTATCAAAGTTTCCCCTATTCTTCAATAGATTTAACAGCTGCATCGCAGCGTTCTAACAGTCCCCATATCTCATGTGTTAATTTATTCATCTATATTTTTGTCCAACCAATGTCATTTTCCTTTACATATGCATGAAGGAATGTTGCATTTCCACCAGTTATGTTAGCATAAATTCATGGCATTAAGACAAGCTCAGTTGCTTGTTTTAATGGAATTGTGATTGTGTTTGGGATTACTGTTGCTGAATGTCATCCAAGTAGTAATACCTCCTTGTGTGGTTGATATTATACATGACGTAATTATATTAGCTAGCCAAGACACAAGTTTGCATATCGCTGTTAGTTTCCAACTTGGCTTCAGTTGTGTTATAACCTTTACCTATTTACCATTGCTGATCATTTCCTTGTTTTGAGGTCATCGTTTTTTTTTTCTTTTTTCTTTTTTCTTTTTTCAAAGAAAGCCTTGTGTTTTATTATTTTTTTTGTTTTTTCACGTCGTTTTCCATTCCCCTAGGCTCAGTTGAGTAACCCCCAGCTCAGTAGCCTACAGGGTAAAAGTAAAATGCTCCCTCTTATTGAGGAGGCATGGAGTCTACCAATCCCAGCTGAGCTAACCTCCAGGCAGGGAGGCCTGAGCAGTGCACCACAGCAGGTGAGAGACCAGATAGAGCAACTTACACCCCTCCCCCCCATCCCTCCCCTCCCCTTCCTTTGACTGAGTGCACACTCAGACACATAGGGACTCATACACATAATCGTAATGTACATACTGACATACCCACAGGTCAACACAAGCGCATGCACTGTTGTACATACTGATGGGTAACACTTGAGCTTTATCTCCACCTTCCACACTGTGTGATGTCTAAAGAAGCCAGCAAGGTGCACAAAAAATACTTTCAATGAATTTCATAATTTTTTGGTTTAACTCCAGTGCAACATGAATGCTGTTACTCAGATCAGACAGAGAGCTTGACTTCACGATAACAGAAATTGAATAAGAAGTCATACTCTGTTTCAGTTGGCCACTGTAATACGTGCATGGCAGCTTTGTGACATCTGTTTGAATGAGGAGGTGTCTAGCCAAGTGTTACCCAGCCCTGCACTCCCGCTCTCCTCCACTGCACAGTAGTCACTCGGCTTCACCTATCACGCTCAGTTCAAGTATAATAAAAAATAAATCAACAAAGCACTTGTGCAGGCTTTTCTTAATTCTTTCCCATTCAATTTTCTCCTTCTATTAACCGTGATTTTAATAGAATGTGATATTCAGTATTACACCCCCTGCAGTTCATTTACAAATCCAGTTTTAGGAGGCAAACTTGTTGAACCTGCACCACGCTGTTTGCTCTTAATCTGCTTTGGTTTAGACTGGGAGAGATTGCCTTTCTGAAGAGATTAAAGTGGTCTGATTCTAAATCAAGTGGCTGTGTTTCTAATTATCACCCTCATTGACGTTTGGCCTTTTTGGCTTTTGACCCTGCCCTATTGTGATCGGTGAGGTCGTGCTGCCGTAGAGTTCACCCAGGCTTCCCATTGGCTCTGTCCATCTTCCTCCCTCCTCCCTTCAGTAGTTGACCTTAGATGTCCTGCAGCTGCTCACAAAGCCCCAGCAACGCCCCCTAGTGTTCCATTACCACCTCATTCATTCATGCTCATTATAAAGTAGATGCGAGTGGTTCTGTTGTGTGTTTGTGTGTGATGATCATTGTTGTGGTATTGAATTGTAGCATTGGAATATGTTGATTTAGCAGCTTTGGCTTGGTGAGAGTCAATTCACTGTGAGACCTATTCCAGTGTGAATGAGTTTGGAATGGGGACGTTATGGATGGATGGATTTTAAATGGGTCAGATGTGACTTCATGTCTTTAACCTAATGCATAATGAGTAAATTATACTTAATATTAATCAAATCACATAGAGATTATAGCATTTTTTTTGTTTGCTCACTTTTTGTGATTCAATATAGCAGTCACATCTGGCTCATAGGCTCCCTCAGAGGTAATGGTAAGGCTCTCAGTGTGTGGAACATGTTGTAATCTTTGGCTTTAAAGGTCGAGTTATGCTATTGTGCCCTCAAAAAAAAAGCTTCAACTCCCTCATATTGTCTGAAAGTGTAATAAGGAATACACTGGATTGCTGTGAAGACATGTATTAAGATTGATTGTGACAACCTTGAGTGCTGCAGGTGTTGATGAGAAGCAGTAGTGGTGAATCTCCACCAGCATTCCTCTAAACAGGAGAAATGCCCCGGGGCTGTTGTTGCCCTATGAAGCAACACCTTCAGATACACAGCAATGTTTTGCTCTACATGTCCTGCCTATTTAAGTGCCAACACAGAATGACAATATCGCTCTCCTTTTTTCTCTTCCTTTTTCTCTACCCCCTGCTTTTCTTTGCCCTCTGACCTCTCCCTCTTGCCGTACTTTGTTTTCTCCCTTTTGCTGCCTTACGTCTTGTTAAATAAACATACTTTTTTGCTTTTTTCCATGCTCCCTCCATTTTATTTTTCATTCTACATTGATGTTTCCCACATTTACTTCACTTTATTCCCTTTTGCTCTGTTCCATCTCCTTCTGTTTTCCTTGGCCTTTATGTCCTTTTGCTTCCCTTTGCTTGCGCCCCTCCACCCCATCCCCTCCAGGCTTGTAAGCCCAATCACAGTGCAGAGGGTGGGGGCTCGGGTCAGTCTCTGCCCCCTCACGTGGGCTCGCTGGGCCAAGCAGAGGACCAGTCCTGCCCAGCCAAAAGGAGGAGAGCCTCCAGCCCTGCTAAGGTAAGAACGACAGTGACAGCATCATTTAACTGCTTTCTTCTTATAAAATGCAGAGTAACATTCATATATTTTAAGGCTGTGTCCTTAATTCAACCTTTAAGCCTTAAATCTTAAGTGTTTTTTTCAATCTTAAGGGCGATTCGTGGGCCAGTAATCCAGCACAGCCAGTTCCCAACTGGTACCTCTCTCCACAGAAAATACAGGTTGGTAAAATTTTGTTACCTGGTATTTTTGTTTAAGTTATGATCATCTGAGCAGAGGCCACATCCAGCTTCCACTCTTGTGTCAATAATGAGTCTTGTTGGCGTCTGTCTTCAGGTGCTGGAACAGTTGCGGAGTAACCGGGCCAACCTGAAGCCCCCGCAGCTTCAGATGTTGGAGCAGTTAGAGGCTCAGTTCGCCATGATGCAGCAGCACCAGCACCAGGTAAAAACATAAAGTTTCACACACACACCAGACTCCAGTCAAAGATAAAATAAGCCCAACTCCCATATGTATGTATATGTGTGTCACTCATTCAGGGAGTGTGAACACTGCATAATTTATGGTCCTACAGTACTCAGGCTACTCATATCCTTTTCATGGTGTGTTATGGCATGTGTACGCATTAAACCGTTGTGGTTTAGCACATAATACACTACAAGTGAGTGCAGAAAAGTTTAAACTGATAGGTAAGAAGGGGAATCTCAATTAAAGATGTGACTTTCTGACTGACTCTGAATTGTCTATTGGTGGTATACCTCACCCATCTGCTTCTTGAACCAGGTTTACACAGACATAATAATTAACTTACAGATTGTATCTTTTAAGCTATAATTAAAGTTCCAACTGTAGTGTTTATGGATGTCATATTTTCTTTTACAGATGAGACAGAATGTCTCAGGAGGTCAGGTGCGCCCCTCTCTCCCCAACGGCCCCATCTCCAACTCCCTCCCCTCCCCCAACCCCAGCCTCCATCCCACCCGGCCCCACCTGGGACCCCACCGGCCCCTGTGCCCACCACAGCCGCTGGCCAACGGGCCTGTGGGCCCTGGGACACACGGAGCCTTGGACTCCCTCCCTGTGGGTGATAATAGTAAGACTAGTAGTAACAGTAGTAGTAATAATCAGCCAGGGCCCTCGGACACAGGACCCAACGGAGACGTGCCTTACCTGCAACCTGCCAGCAGCGGCGACGCAGCACTGCTACCTCACACCTGCACAAGCACGCAAACACAGGACGCAACGCCGCGCCAGTCCCTGCACCTAAACTCCTCTCAGGTGAGACATCGACCACTACTCGTTTTAGTGCCGGTGACAGAGCAGCCACATATCCAAAAAATAAAACTCCCTCTGACAAGCTGTCTGTTGCTCAGCTAAGAAATGGATATGGATGTAATTCGTTTATATCCTACTGACCTACTTGGCTCTGGTTATTTTTTTTTTTTTTTTTTTTTTACTCTGAGAGAGTCCATCAAGTGGTTTGATGAAACAAGCTGCGAAATCCCTCCCATGAGAATCCTGTAAATTAAATTATGCAGGAATTCTTATGCACACACCCGATCTCTGGTAGTGAACCAAAAGCTGTGTACGTAAAAGATGTAAAAGCATAAAAAGGTAGGGTTCACAACTCTCATATTACGCTCCTGTTTATTAAGTTACCGCTTCTTAGTCCACACAAGGATCATCATTATGTGTATACCTGCCAAAATATCGTAAACATGGTAACTTAATTAATAATGACATCAAAGACAAGTCGTTTTAGTTCTCCTCTCAACAGTTGCTCTCTTCCCTCAGGGGCTTCAGAGGGGGTCTGTTCCACATGCGACAGGCTCCAGCAGTGAGGGGACCCCTTCTCACTCGCAGACCCCCAACTCCACCGCCCCTGTGCACCCCAACAGTCAGGTTGGACATTCCACTAACGCCCCATCGCCACGGCAGCAGCCTCACAACCACCTCCCATCCCCTCCCTCCCTCCCGCACTCCTCTACCTCAGGTGGAGCAGCACCCGGTGCGTCCGCTACCAAAGATAGCAACAAAGCAGCCGCCCTTGTCACGGCAGCCGCATCCCTCGGCAACGGAGGCTCAGAGGGTAAGATGCCATTGCCACTGCCGTCAGCTGATGGCAAAACGACACAGGCGGACGGCCTAGCCAATCACGTCCACTCGGGGGATGGCGGCAAGGTGGCAGAAGGTGGCGAGAAGCCGAGCCTTAGCGCAGACAATCCTAGACTATCTGCCCTGCTGGTGGGGGCAAAGGGCCCTGACGAGGGCGAGGGACCGTCAGAAGGGACTGTATCGACAGCATCCACCACGCCCGAGTCCCACAAGAAAGTCAACAACATCCACCCGGCCGTCCTGCCCTCCACCCCCCATGCGCAGGGCAGTTCGGCTGCCTCCTCTCCCATCTCTGCCATATCCACCGCCACACCCTCACCCAAATCCTCAGAACACACCCAAACAGGAGCCCACAGTCCCGCCACCACCGCTTCTGCTGCACCGGCCGTGAACGGTAACGGCAAAGGAGGTATCTCTGAGGACTCTCAAAGCCCACTGAAGGCTGAGCCGCCCACCGTCACCGGTCTCAAAGCTACGCCTCCACATGGACACAGCTCCTCGTCATCATCGTCGTCATCTTCAGTATCCATCTACCCCAGCTCCACAGACGTGCTGAAGGCCTGCAGGTGAGACTGAACTGCCTGAATTATCTTTCTTTCTCATCATAGTGTACCGCAGATGCACTCGTGCACTACCCTACCACCCCTGTTGGATTCCTCTTGGCAAGAATGATGGTCTTGGCAAGGACATGATTGTTTTGATAAAGGCAAAATAACACTCAGTCACACCATAACAGAGCTTTAAGTTCGTTAGCCCGACACCAGATTTCTGGCATGTGGCAAATTCTCTTTGTAGCTTTTTAACATCCTGCACACTCAAGCAGGGTTTAAAATCTAGGCGAAGCAGGGACTGGACTCAGTTTGAAAATGCGAGGAACAAATGTAAATGGTCTTGATCGGTAGAGATGGACGGCTGCATCAACACTAATGAGTATGAAGTCTGAAAATATCTACACCTCACTCACTCAGTAACTTGGTGATGTGGCACGTAGCATGCAACATTTGAACACTGTGAAGGTAAGAATGGTTCTAAATAAATAATATTAAATAAATGATGACTGTACTGTTAGATATATCTCCTGCATGTTTTCCAAAATGTTGCAGATCTGAAGTTGAGTCTGGTGCTTCATTGCATTTATAGTCGGTGCCAGTGAGAGCAGGAATGAGTTGAACTGTGTTTTAGTTTTGAAGATGTCTCCTCCCAGTGGAATAGCAGAGTAAGTGCAGAACCAGAGGCAAATAATTATGTAACTGTAAACAACACTGAAGGCCAATGGGCAGTCTTGTTGCCACGCAGATATTATTCAGCACAGACTTTTCAGTTGAATAGCTTCTTCCATTCGGTTGCACTTCTTTTGGCAAAGGGAAACAAGTTTTCCCTTATTTTACATTTGCTCGGTAATATCTGGCACTACACCTTACATATAGTTGATTAGTCAGTTAAATGGACACATAAGAAGGAGTTTAGTAGGTACATAAGTTCTGTGGTAAGAGACAAGTCTAGCAAGGATGAGTTACTTTATTTTACTGGTGTAGCAGTTCTGTCAGTAGCTCCCTGGCTGATTTGTATTCCATGTGTTGTGTCACTTTTGCTGCCGTGACTGAAAACATTTTTCTGCGTCCTCCATGTGCAGGAACCTGGGGAAAAATGGTCTCTCCAACAGCAGTATCCTCCTCGATAAGTGCCCCCCGCCCCGGCTGCCCCCTCCACCCTCACCAGCCCTGCCCAAAGACAAGCTCAACCCTCCCACACCCAGCATCTATGTGAGTATTACCCGGAGGAAAGCTCGCTACTTTAAGAGGACGTCATGTCATCATTTAAAAGTATAGAAGATTCTTTTTTTTTTTTAGCTGATGTGTCTGTGTATTTCATGAAACAACCACTGTATGATATCTTTTTAACGTCCCATTTTCTGTCTGACTAGCTGGAGAACAAGAGGGATGCTTTCTTCCCTCCACTGCACCAGTTCTGCACAAACCCCTCCAACCCCGTCACTGTCATCAGAGGACTGGCTGGAGCACTCAAACTGGGTAAATGCATTGTTTATAATACATAATGCTGCATAAGACCAAACACCAAAAAATGTTTGGCACTGTTACGTGTTGTTTTAGTGTAAGAAACAAACAATGCTGTCCGTTTTTCTGCAGACCTGGGGCTGTTCTCCACAAAGACATTGGTAGAGGCCAACCCGGAGCACCTGGTGGAGGTCTGGACTCAGCTCTCTCAGCCCGCTGATGAGAACTGGGACCCAACTGGCACCAAGAAAATGTGGCGCTGCGAAAGCGCCCGCGCCCACACCACCATCGCCAAATACGCCCAGTATCAGGCTGCTTCCTTCCAGGAATCCCTGCGGGTCAGTTACACTTCAACTGGACTCCCGGGAACATAGTTAAACAAAACATTTTGATTAAAGTTTTGCATCAGTTCAGAGAAGCTGAAGGAAATCTGATCACACCAAGAAATATTCTGTTGTACATATATTGCTTTTTTTTTAATGGTTTTCCTGTTTGTTTTCAGGAGGAGAATGAGAAGAAGGCACTAAAGGAGCCCTCAGACACAGAGCCAGCATCAGCAGAGAGGTACCTAATGGTCTTTCTATTAATTTACCTTTCTAGGATTAGTTTTCTCCATTAGAAAAGCGCAAGACTTGGATTTTTGTTTTTTTCTTCCAGTATTCTATTTGGTTCGGTTTGGCTGAATTGTTTTTATGTTTTGAGGGAGGGTTTTAAAATAACATCAAAAGCCAGACAATATCCAGTCTGATTAGTGGCATGTGAGCCACCACCCAAGTAATTATATTTCAGACACTATGTCATAATCATTGGAACCCTTTCTCTTAATTTCTGCTACAATCCCTTTTTTTTTTTCCCTCAACTTCATGCGACCACATTAAACATACTGTCTGTGGCTAATTATCAATTCTCCGTATTCACAGTGTTGCACGCAAAAGAAGGGGACCCTTAAAGCACATTAAGTTTGGAACCAACATCGACGTGTCGGACGAAAGGAAGTGAGTATGGTTTTCATCTCACCATCTCATCATCATGTCATGATACTGATTATTTGGTGCCTTTTTGAAACATGTCGTCTTGAAAGCCTTGCACCGAGATCTCATAATCTCATAACGATCATTCTCTACCAGGTGGAAACAGCAGCTCCAGGAGCTCAGTAAACTGCCGGCCTTCGCTCGAGTCGTATCAGCCGGCAACCTGCTCAGCCACGTGGGCCACACCATCATGGGTATGAACACGGTTCAGCTCTACATGAAGGTCCCGGGGAGCAGGATACCAGGTTAGTGCACTCTTAACTTACTTTTGGGGGCAGGTTATTACTACAGCCTGTTATGCCGTCACTTGTGTATCAGTATGGATGTGTAGATTTGTCCAGTGAAGAGGTTCTGTGTCTGTCCCTTCAGGTCACCAGGAACACAATAACTTCTGCGCCGTCAACATCAACATTGGACCAGGAGACTGTGAATGGTTTGCAGTACCTGAGCCTTACTGGGGAGTCATGAGCAACTTCTGTGAAAAGTAAGATGAACTGGACTGTTTTCCCCTCTCTTCACTGTACCTCTGTGCTTCCTTTTATCCCCCCTCCTTTCCACGAATTCCACTATCTGTCCCAATTCTCTCGCTCCTCCTTGCCTCCAGGAACAACATTAACTTCCTGATGGGCTCGTGGTGGCCCAACCTGGAGGACCTGTACGAGGCCGACGTGCCCGTCTATCGTTTCATCCAGCGTCCGGGCGACCTGGTGTGGCTCAACACAGGCACTGTGCACTGGGTGCAGGCCATCGGCTGGTGCAACAACATTGCCTGGAATGTGGGACCGCTCACAGGTACGCACTGAATTACAGGATATTGGTTAATGTTGCATGAACTCAGGACAGTCACGGACAAACTTCAACAGTCTTCCGTGAAAAATTTGTCGTTGTTGTTGTGATTTGTGATTATTCCCTACATTTCTTAGAATCATCCTCTTTGTTTGTCTTTGATCACTTAAGGCAACAAAACGGAAATTTGTTTATACGTAAATTAGTAGAAAAGTATGTATATTTACCTACCAAAAGGCAGCCAAAGGTCACAATCCCGTCAAACAGGAATGATATCTGATACCGTGACCTTTCTTGTGATGTTTGAAATGCTTTATAGCTGATTATTGACCTTTTTTTAGCCGATTACTGAGTTGATTACAGCAGGATAACATAATGGCTCATGCTACGCTTAGCTTTGAATGCACAACTACCACCCAGAGCTGCTGCTTCTTTTTTTTTTCTTTTTTAATTAGTCAAAGGACTCACAGCTGTTGATGTTGTGACGTCTTTCAGTGAACACTTACCATCATTTGGATTCCTGTGTGCATGTCAATCAAGGTGCAGAAAGTTTTACCGCCGTGCAGGTACATTACAGTCTTAACCTCTGCGTTTTCAGCTCACCAGTACAAGCTGGCTGTGGAGCGTTACGAGTGGAATAAGCTCCAGAGCGTCAAGTCCATGGTTCCCATGGTGCACCTCTCCTGGAACATGGCTCGCAACATCAAAGTGTCCGACCACAAGCTGTTTGAGATGATCAAGTGAGTCACGGAACCCGTCGCTTTCAGCATATTGTGTTTGTTTGGATTATACATTTTTGTTATTTTGTTTTTTTTATCTGACGCACAATATTCTTGTCCCAGGTACTGCTTGCTGCGGACGTTGAAGCAGTGCCAGTGGGTGAAGGAAGCCTTGACGTCAGCCGGCAAGGAAACAGTACTGAGGCCAAGGACCAGGGACGAACCGGCTCACTACTGCACCATCTGTGAGGTCAGTAAAGTACACCAGGAAAATTTCAGCATCGGGGGCATGGATTTTAACAGGATTTCGCATTTCTGCAGCTCACACTTATTCTCTAGTGGCAGATGATTGTCTCTCCATATGCTCCTTCCTGCTCACATCCTGAATGATTTTCAACACAATACATGTTGGCTTGGCATCACCTGTGTTAGGGGATAAAACTGATTTTTTTTCAGTACGTGTGTGTGTGTGTGTGTGTGTGTGTGTGTGTGTGTGTGTGTGTGTGTGTGTGTGTGTGTGTGTGTGTGTGTGTGTGTGTGTGTGTGTGTGTGTGTGTGTGTATATAACGAATTTTATATAGAGAGAGGGAAACACACAGTAGATGTCAGTAGAACTCGAGAGAGACATTTATTCTATAGTTCTGCAATTTGCTGTTCCATTGATTATGGGCAGCATTAAGACTTCTGATCAGTTGGTCCACTGATATTGCATGAAAGGCCAGCTCAGTTTTTTGTTTGAGCTAATTAACAGGTATGCTAATGATTTTATTGAATGCAGGGCTTTCAGCTGTAGAGCAGAAATGTCTCCATATCCCATTCAACATCTGCTGTCATGGTGTCCTAGCAATTGTTCCATTACTCACTGTCTGTGCAGCAGCTCCAGAATCTGCCTGTAGATGACATCATCACTGCAGTGTGTGTGTCTGCTGTTCATCCTCATTCAGATTCACAAATCGCTGCTCAGAGTTACAATACAGTAGAAGTGACATGGGAATTCTGCGTCAGGGTGTATTTTTCTAAAAGCTGGAGTTATTCAGAGTTTGTGCCAGCCCTTATACGCATGCATACGTGTGTGTGTTTGTGTGCATACTTTGTAGGTGGAGGTGTTCAACCTGCTGTTTGTGCGCCGGGAGCTCCTGTCCAAGAAGCAGTATGTGGTCCACTGCCAGGACTGTGCCAGGAAAGGCAGCGCCACGCTGGACGACTTTGTGGTGCTGGAACAGCACAGGATGGAGGACCTGATGCAGGTCTACGACCAGTTCACATTAGTAAGTCAGCAGACTGAGGGAATGCTGGATTTAAGGCACTCATTTCTTCTTTCAGAGTGAATGAACATTCTGTTCTTTTATGTGAAGCAATAGAGCAAGTTCTGATTGATCTGAAATTTTATTTTGTATGCTTAAGGTTTTTGAAAATACAAGTATATAGTAGAGTATTGATTGTCGGCAAGTTTTCATTTCAGTTCCATTCCATTTGCTTCAAGAGGTAAAAAAGAAAATTACTGGCATTTCATGACACAGGATTTCTAATATCTGCTTTTAAACTACACAGCAAAACAGTAGTCAGGGATGTAATGAAAGGAGAAAAAAAGTTTGTAAGGGGACTGGAATGGGTGTGTTTCCTCTCTAAACTACATACACATAGAAAAACACTTAAAATTATACTGCTTTTTGTTGTGTGTCTATGGTATATTGATCTATCGACCAAAGAGACCTCAAACTGATGAATTCAATGACCTGACTAATTCTCATGTGTCATCTTCATCCCCAGGCCCCTCCTCTTCATTCATCTTCATCTTGACATTAGGTGACACCTCTTTCTTCTTCTTCTGTGGAGCCATGAAGCCCATGCACAGGAACTTGTATTAAGATTTTTTTTAAAAAGAAAGAAAGGAAGAAAGAAAAAGAAAGAAAGAAAGAACAAAACAAACATCTACATACACGGACCATTTCTGATATTCAGGAAAGCCAAGGCCGTCTCCCCACCCTCACCACCGCCCCTCCCATATGGCTGGTCTCCATAGTGACGGCTGGAGGCTGAGTGTGTCTGTCTATGCAACCTGTCTGAAGTGCTGGGGCTTGGCCCTTCCAGAGGGGGGCGCCACCGAGCTCGCTAATAGGACTTGTTTCTCTCTTCTCTTCCCACCAAACCCCCCACCCCCCTCTCCCAGCCCCCTCTAATGACAATGGTCCAGCCCAGTTTTAATGGAGGACTTAATCAAAAAATGGTTGGGAACAGGGGGACAAGGGGGAGGAATGGGATTCTTTAATGCGTGATAAACATGTTTTGTAGATACTTGTTAACCGTCACAACTGGCAACACCACCCGTAAAAGACTACTGACTTGACAACCTTTCTCCCTCTCTCTCCCTTTTTCTCTCTTTCTATTCTGGTAACAGGATGAAATGTTGGCTTTGATTTATAGATTTCCCCAAAATTTTCTTCAGTTTTTCCTTCTAAGGAGCACTAGCCTAACTGGTCTTTTCTATGGTAGATAGTAATTTTAAGACTCTTTGGACAGCAAAATCTCCAAAAAAATTTGTAATGTGAAGAGTTTAGGTGATTTCTTTCTTTCCTTTTTTTTCTTTTTTGTTCTTTTTTTTTTTTTTTACAGCTTTTATGTTTTATCTTTGTCTTGTTCTTTTCAAAACTATGACATTTTGTTTGTTTCTTAGTTAAAGAAAAAAAGGAAAAAAAATAGGAAAAAAAACTTACTAGCCAAGTCACAAAGAAAATGGGTTGCACATAGACTTATGGAATAAAGTTTAATTTGTGATTTTTGTTTTGTTGTTTCTAATCTTGATGTAAATTTACACTATTTATAAATACATATTTATTGCTTGAAAATATTTGTTGATGGAATGCTGTTATTTTTTCCAGAGTACCTGCCATTAAATTTGAAGGAGTTTTGTCATTTTAACACAACTCCTCTTACATTTTCTATATATAAATAAAATTGCTTAGCAAGCATTGTACAGAAACGGACATTTAAAATTGTTTTATTGTTTGAAGAATGTTTTATGATGAGTCAATAAACACAAAGTTGTCAAATTATCCATGTTTTTTTGGTTCCTCTTACATTGATGTAATTATTTACAGCAAATGGATTTACAATAAATATTTAAAATAATGATAAAATGAATAAAATGTGTGAGAGTATGGGCCTGAAACCCAGCAGACAATGTAGCTGTAGACTGACACACACAGAATCCTACACTGTATGCCAGGTCCAGAACCTACCCAGTATCTCAAAAATGTCCATTTTTATTAAAAAAAAATAAAATTCCTGCCATCCTCCAAACTACACATACAAGCTGAGATTAGGTCTGCTGGAGGCTTTTCACAGTGGGTGGGCATTCGAGACATTTCCTTGAAATTTAAAAGCTGCGTAGCGGAACGGCTCACAAGGGGATGGTGTGAACTACACATGGAAAACACCAGTAACCTGAGTAACATGGCTGCCAGCGGAGACCCAGTAGCCAGATGTAGCTGCTGCCAGCCCCACAGGATCTACACTGACTACTGAGCAACCACTGGGTGCCCCGTGGCTCCGCAGCTCCGGTCAGAGCCAAAATGGCTGCCCGATGTTCCAATTTCAGCCAACACGGGAAATGATGAGGAGGAAAAACAAGTTCATGCTGAGAGAACATGACAAACAAGCAGGCTTCCCCGGATATTAGGTGTGTCGTCAGTTGCACCTCTAATATAATACAGGTGCAGATGTGACTGAGAATACAGTTTGTAAAAAAACAAAAAAAACATGCTTTTCTTATCACTTTTTTCAAATTTTAAACAATACTGTAATAGAGCTTTATTACAAAAAAGTCCTTCAAAAATGACAAGATTGCACCAGAAACCCTCTTAAATGTAAATGAAAGCAGAGGAAGAGTTGCTAACAATACAGCAGACAGAAGCTCTTTTCCCCACTTGCACCTTCACCCATAAATGCTCTGCCAATTTCCTGCCCTGGCACCGTGTGAAAAGATCATTTGACTCAAATTTTTCACGTAAGATGTTTCTGCAGTGTGTCCGCTCTGCAGGACCTATCAAACCCCATTCACACATCCTGCAACATGGCAGGTTCCATCCTCCCGACGACGGCGTAGTGTTTGCTGGGGAGATTGGTTGCTCAGGAGGGACTGCGAGCTAATTCTGAACGTCGGTTGGCCGCTACGCCACTTCAGTCCAGATTGAAATATCTTAAGAACTCTTTAATGGACTGTCATGAAATTTTGCATGGAAATTGACTATGTACGAAGTCATTAAAAATACATAAACAGTCTGTGGTACAGCCTCACAAAAACTGCCAGCATGGCTGCAGACTCTTGGTTTTGCTACCTTTAAATTTTACGCAAAGAGTTTTTTTTTTACTTTTGCTGCCTCTGTTCCCACCAGAGCCTTGTGGGAAGATTAACCTGTATCATAAAACTGTCAGAGAATCCAAACAGCAAAACGATGACAACTGACAGATTGTAAAGAGGATGAGGTGCAAGTGGGGGGGGGAGCTAAATTCTGCCATTTCCCTCCTCATCTCCCTCTTTGCCTTTCAGTGCAGTACTGTCCCTCCGCTCCCACACTGGAACCAAGATGGCCGTCTTAGCAGGGCCGTTGCGGCGTCCATTTTGCCTGCCGCACAGATGGACGCTGGAGGATTTTCCACCACCTTTCCGGGAGAGTCAGCCTCTTGTTCAAAAGACAGATGGGAGTCCTGGAAAAGAAAAACGTAGGGATGAGAATCATTTTATCCATATGAGGGAGTTTGACTGTGACCGTGCACACAGGAAACAAGATGGCTGAGTCTTTCCCCATGGGAAATTAAGTATCGAGCATTTTATATTTAATATTTGATTGCATTTGAAGGTAGTAATAAGAGCTGAATTCTCTGGTGGTCATGAAGCAATACTGTATATATTTTGCCGCTGTTGTACATTGCCTTTCTGAAGACATTCTGACTCTCCACCCACAATCTCTTTTACTTTGGCGGACGAACACAGGAACAAAACCATGTGTGGGTGGGGATGCTAGGAAACAAGATTTTTAATGTGCATATCAGTTAAGAAGACGAAGACTTCCTGTTGGCTGTCTGAAACGACAAAGGCAGGAAACTTGAGTTTTGCGATACAGTGACAATAGTTAAGAGAGGGGTTGGGTGGGGGGGGGGGGGGCAGGTAGCACAGGGGTTCTGTGATTGTAAAGCAGTGAAAATGTTGGGCCCTACAAACCGGCATGTGAAATTTTTTCAATTTTCATTACTGCATTTATCGTTTTCTCACTTCTACTTAATGTTACTTAGTGTCATCGCACAAGGTGCTCAATGGGCCACAGTCGCGATAAGTTGGAATAGTCCTTTAACTCTCCCCTCCCTATATTTTCCACCTATATTGTCTGTGAAATCTGGCAGCGTTCCAGCAGAGAGGTATGTGAACTCTGCTTGGCCCAGACCACCAACCAACCCCCCCCCCAATCAAATCCAGACTGCCTAACAATGTCTCCCTGTGTTGAATGAGGAAAAAAAGGGGAGAACGAGCAAGAGAGAAGGAGTTAAACCAGCGGAGTGATCAATGCCCTCCCTCCCCCCTCCTCATGCCTCTTTCCCCCCTTCCCTTCCTTCCTGTTCCCTCCATCTCTGCCTGCTCTCTCGTTTCCGCCTTTGTGAGAAACAGACAGGTGGCCCTGACTGCTAATTTTAACCGGGCCGATTGTCTGCCTGCGTTTCCCACAGCTATGTATAGATGCCTGCAATAAACCAAGTAGGTCAGTGTGTGAGACTCGCACACACACACACACACACACACACACACACACACACACACACACACACACACACACACACACACACACAAACACACACATACAGTATACACATGCACACACACCTACAAACACAGGCACACACAAACACTGGGCCCTGGCCTCTAAAATTGTCTGACTCGTCCATTCATTCACTCCCACCTCTGTTGCAAATTGTCCCTTCTGATTGGCCGTCCCTTTCAGCCAATGGCGGAGCCTTGTGTTGCCCATTCATAAAACCCGGGGTCATTGAGGATAATGGTATTAAGGCACGTGCAAAGAGGAGGGGTAAACCCACTTTTTATTCTGCACAGCACAATCGAACTACATGACATGTTCCAAATTTATCACTAATTAGCGGTGAATTTATGTCACTTAAATATGGATTCAAGAAAAAGAATAAACAGATGCTTTAATGGGTATATCAATGATATTTATGCGTACTGGTGGTGTAATGTAAACAGAATCTATAGTAATGTTGTTTATTGTCATTCAGTTGTTTGAATTGAAAGTTTTAAACATATCGTCTGGTGTCCCGCTCCATTCAGACTGACCCAGAGGACGGCACATTCCTGTGTGTTTAATGAGTAATGAACCGAGGGCCACTAAGGCTGTGATAATCTCCGGCTATCGCTCTCTTGGCCCCTCCATCCATCTCTCAGGTTCGGCTCAAAGGTGCACACACACACACACACACACACACATCCTTGAATCCACCCCAGTGTTGCCCCCCCCCCCCCCCAATTTCAATGTTAACATTTTTTCCCTCCTGAGGTACTTTTATATATAGCAACTCATGACTGTGTCAAAGTGACTCACTTATATGGAGCTAATGTGCGACATCCAGAGCTCTTGGCTGACAGGGAGGAGGCAGAGGGGGCACTCATTCATACAAGTTGACAAGACCCTTTTATAACAACTTAATTAAATGTGATCAATTAATCGATAATTATTTATGGTAATCTCGCTTTTATAATCTGTTTTGCTATAACACAGTGCTGAGAGGGCAAATGATAAATCACGATGAAATGTCTGTTCTTCCTTGTTTGTGTTTTAAAATGAAGAAAAACCTTAAAGCCCCCGAAAGCAGACACTTTCTTTAACATTGTACGTTTTGGACTAAATAAACATTGATAAAAGTTGCAAAACAAAACAAAAAATCCTCGGGGATTTATTTTTTAAGAGTTTAACACTTAGTCGTTTTTTTTTTTTCATGTTTTTATGAGCCCCACCCATGTCAAACCAGCCATAAGAAGCCGACTGAGAAAATAGGTTTTCAGGGCCTTTAACACGGTTAGAAAATTAGTTTGCTCTGTTGTTGTTATCGCTCTTTTCAGCCACACACATTATAACCAGCTGTCCGAAAAGTATTCTGGGAAATGTAGGAAATTACAATCTAAGGTATCACTAAACCAATGCATGATAAATCATAGATTGATGATACCATATAAAGCTGAATTATTCCTCTAAGAATCACGAAAGAAATCTCTTAATTTCTTTGCACATTCTGGATAATTGGGCGAGGACTGTCCATCTCCTATCTGCAAGACAAAATCCATCCACTCAACAATATATAGTGTTGCTTCAGTCGAATGATGTGATGCGAGGCATGTTTGCGATGGGCTGTCCATGATAACAAAAAAAAAAAAAAAAGAGGTGCTATCCATTGCCATGGAAACAGGAGTAATTAGCACAGAGTGCTGTTCAGAGAGAAAAGGAGAGAGTGAGGGAGCATGATTTTGTGTGTGTGTGTGTGTGTGTGTGTGTGTGTGTGTGTGAGTGTGTGGGATGTTGGCCTGCTTTCAAGGGATGAGCAATGAGAAGAGGACAAGGAGGAGATGAAGTAACAGCGGCCTCCATGATGGTTTCAGGTATCATTACAAACCGGCACAGACAATAACTTCCCCTCTGCTGACTCAGTTCTTCAATATTGAATTTGATTTAGACATTAGCACTTTTGCTGGGGGAAAGATTTCAACAGATTATCTCATGGCTGCTCTGCCTGGCCCCCAAAAAGTTTAAACAGGGACTGGAACTGGAAAGCTGGGTTCAGCTGTCGATCTGGCTCACGCTGCTTCAGTCCCCCCATGTACTACGGATGTGTCTGTCCATCTGTTGGTCATGTGACATTCGTCTCACTGATCTGATTTTTGACGAAGGCTGGACACAGGACACGTCTTGACTTTGTGTTCCAGCATTTGAGCAAAGAGGTTGTAAAAGTCATTACATTGTGATATACAATGCTTTTCTCTGCATAAATTGTCAGCATTTTCACGGCTATGCTAGAAAGTCAACATGATGCTGTACAATTTTGATAAAACTGGGAGCCAGGATGCATCTTGTCACCGATTGGCCCTCGGTTTGCTTTTATCATACACATGCTTACTTGTATAACCTTTGTTTCCAAACCTTTATGTATAAAGTTGAGTCAACACAATGCTGTTTACCTCAAATATCCTGCTTTGAATTCACATATTTCTAATTATTTGCCAAGTACAGCAGCAGCCAGCGACCCGTGGTCACTGAGCTGCAGGTTATAGGTTCAGTGCCTTGCTCAAGGCAGTTGACCCCTGAGGGGGGAAAATCTGCCCCAAGATTGGCCCTCTCTCGGAACCGCTTTGTACCCTGCGTCAGGCAAACACAAATCTAATCCGAAAACAATCGTTAATAAGACAATGCTTAGCGCGTTCTCCACCCAGTGCTCTATGGACACACACACACACACACACACAAAAAGAAAAAACCCACACAACTGGCACACAACTTGCTGTTCTTCGAGCATCGAACGGCTCCTCAATCACTCTCTTCTCCGCAACAGCTAATGGCAGCCAGGCGCCCGCAGGCGCGTATATGCTAAAAACAATTATGCAGATGTGTGCTAAAACCACTTTGGTGGTATAATCTAACAATCAGTCCATTACAGTAATTGTCACCAGCGAGCGGGTGATTATGGTTTCGACAGATGCTGACGAACAGGCAGAGCTCTGCTGGTTGTGTTGTGCGAATTTGGCAATCTGGCAAGCCCTGCTTTAATATGTCAGATGTACTGTCGGCTGACTTCGGAAGCTAAGGCCGCGAGGGTGCGTGTGTGTTTTGACCACCTGAGGGTTTACAGGCAGGTGCTGTTAAAGGTGAAAAGAACTTGATAGAAGTGATGAACCGAATTCAATTTTTAAGGGACTGTACGCAAATTATTGGCTGGGGTTGGGGGGGGGGGGGGCAGAAAAGCAGGAGGGATAAGTAGTTTTTATTTTTTTGCTGAAGGTAGGGTGTTCTGAAGTTTTGGAGGGGTTTTAATTTAATTTTC
Source organism: Xiphias gladius (assembly GCF_016859285.1). Classification (NCBI taxonomy): domain Eukaryota; kingdom Metazoa; phylum Chordata; class Actinopteri; order Istiophoriformes; family Xiphiidae; genus Xiphias; species Xiphias gladius. The sequence continues at coordinate 8,423,247 of NC_053412.1, read as the reverse complement.
AATGCCCCAGATTCAGATCTCATTTCATACTTTTCTTGTGAAATTTAAATTAATAAGCGATTCAGAAGTTTCTTCGACATAGTTAGGTAAAAAAAACGTGCCTTTTTTTTACGTGTCATGGACCATAAAGGTGCATTTTGCCATGTGCAATTGAAGACAGTCATGTGTCTGTAACAAGGCTTTTTTTTCTAAAAGCTAGTGGGACCAATAGGTCAGTTTTGAGAAACAGTAACCATGGATCTTTATAATTAGTAGGGATTGAATATTATATTAATAATATGCGATTTTTCACTAGGCATCAGCCGTCTTTACTTTATTCTTTATCAGAGCTGTTAAATTTAAATGTATCATATAGAGGTGATTTAAATAAAGAGCGACTGGGATGCTCAATAAACAGAACGGCACAATCTATTTACCGTCGTTTTGACATTTCCCTTCCATCATTTTGCCAAGTTCACTTCTCGCTCGGGATTTGGTTTATGTATAAATTACACCGATACACGTCAAGCTCAAGGGAGGGTCCAATCATAATATTAATAACCATGAGGAGGGTCTTGGTTTTTTTTTTAAAAGCCAAACACAAGCCCCCCCACCACCACTCACACACACACACACACACACACACCTCAATAATTTTCATAGAATCCCTAACTCATCTGAAAAGAGATGTAGTGGTTTCAATAAAATATTCTTAAGTGTTCATATTGGTATTCACTTGAATTTTGGCCGTTTTTTTTTTTTTTCTTTCCCCTGAGGTACCACTACAGCACTTTTTATTGGGATTTGTAGTTTTCCCGTAGTATGTGCGTGTCACGCTGGCCACTTACCCCTTTGTCCAGTTGTAACGCATCAGCTGGGAACTTATGCGCGGTGTGTCATGTGAGAATGCAACATGTCAGCTGCTCCAATAATGTGGTTAACTTAAAGAGGAAGACCAGGAATGTATCCTAAACTCAACCCCAGCCTTCCTCCTCCTCCTCCTCCTCCTCCCCCTCAGTCATGGGTTCTCCGCTGGGTAATCGCATACCAAAAACACAAGAATTTCCCCCTCTCTCCTCTCCAGGCAGGGGCTACCCCCCCCCCTTCAGCGTCAAACAGGCCTGAGTTCACTAGGAACAAACCGGAAACTACTTAGGTTTTTGCATTCAAAATAAAGGCATTCAACTCAAAATTAGGTGGACTAAAAGCAGAACCGAAAAATCTGTTTAACAGTCTTAAAAAAAATAAATATAGAATATCTACAAGATTACGGATTTTTTTTTTTTTTGCTGGTTACTGTTGCTGAACAATTGAAATATGGGAAATAGTAAATAAATACCTAACTTTTACCACAGAAATGATAGTAAAATTATATTTAAAGAAAAGTAACTGGAGACGTAGTGTCATTAACCATAGCAAATATTAGAGCTGAAAAAATAAGTCGATTGACTGATAGTCAATAGTCAGAAAATGTATCAGCAATTATTACAGTAGTTGATTAACATCATTTGTTGAGTAAAACTATCAAAAATGTCCAAGTTCCAGTTTCTCAGTTGATGGGATTTGCTGTTTTTCTTTGTCTTGTGTGATAATAAATGGATCATTTTTTAGGTTTTGGATTGTTGATCGGTAAAAACAAGGCTTTTGAAGGCTTTAGGAAATTATAATGGCCATTTTTAAAGACTAATTTCTTATACAAATAATGGTTTAATCATGAAAATAATCTGTATTATGTCAAATGTTTCCTAAATGAACCGGATTTAATACTAAGTGACTTGCTGATTGCATAAATAGACTTCCCATACAGTCAGTATATTTGCTGTACAGGACAAATGGAAAAAGTTATTTCCCTTGGATCACAATTGCGAGGCTACCCGACCCTTATTTTGAAATATGTGACCGGATGTCTAGGGTTTATTCCAGCTCACTTGACGCCAGTGGCAGCGGTTCTGAGAGCGGTTCCCAAACTGCTCTTAATGTGAAAAATACAGAGAAAACGCCGGGCGCATTCCTGAGACCAGGAGACATCCATGCCCGACCGTAACAGACAGAGCTTATGTGTGGGTGTGTGTGTGTGTGTGTGGGTGTGGGTGTGCGGGGACGTGTGCGCGCATGTGTGTGTGTGTGTACGTGTTAGTGTGTGTGTGTGTGTGTGTGTGTATGTGTTAGTGTGTGTGCGTGCGCGCCAACCGTGCGTCTCTGCGGGGGTGGAGAGCTCGGAGACCACACACTTTGCGCATTGCCCCCCCCCCCCAACACACACACACACACACACACACACGCACACACATGGGACCAAGCGACACGCTTGGCCCTCAAAGTAGCGAAACATTTCAGTTGTGTAAAAAGAATAAACAACTACTGAATGTTCAACAACACTGCAGATGTGGCTCTGGGTTGAAAAACGACAGTTTGGTGCGTGAAAATCCCCCCTTTTTTTTTTTTTTTTTAACCAAGTGGTGGAGAGAGTGAAATGTGCTCCCCGGAGAAGCCCCGCATGGCCAAAGCAAAGCATAACCGAGGTGATGAGGCGGACTTCGGCCAAAGTGAGCGGTCGGCAACGACTCTAGTGTTGAATAAAAGCGACAATACTGAATTGTTTTCACGCTTTTCGGCCCGATCGCAACGCCGCGTTGCGCAATCCGCACGGACGGGCTGCGATCGGCGGAACGGTGCCGACGAACGAGAGAGAGAAAAAAAAAAAAAGTCCTGTTAAACTTCCCTTTCTCCGACACGGGCAACAACAACCACAACAACGACGACGACGACACATCGAGTCCGGAGAAAAAAGTTGTTACAGGCTATTTTCCCGGGAGACAAAGTGCCGTATGAAAACTGGCTCCACTTACCGTGGCTGCGTCTGCTGGCCGCATGTCCCCATGAGAGTGCTGTGTGTGTGAGTGTGTGTGTGTGTGTGTGTGTGTGTGCGAGCGCGCGCGAGAGCGCGCGCGCGCGTGTGTGTGTGCAGAAGACGCATACCGATACTAGAGGTCGGAAGCGCAGCGCGACACGTCAACGCGTGTTGCCTCCATATCATAAGGGGGATTCTTCAGCTGCTGCCTGGCTCTGCGGTGCACAAACTAGGGTCCGGGGACCTCCGGGGGGCCCGATGTAGCGAAACTGGGAGTAGTTCAGAGTGCGGCAAGCTACAAGTGGCCGCTGAAAGCCATGTAGGAGAGCTCGGAGACAATGGTGCATAAAATCAATGACAGTTCGCCGAAGTAGGAGGAGAGAGAAAATCCCTGCATTTTCAGTCAGAACTTCCAGGGACAGAGGTGATTCGCGACAGGCAAGATAGGTGATCAGTGACATCAGTTAGGACTATCCCTTTTTTTTTTTTTACATGGTAAAAATGTGATGTTTGGTCTATTGATCAAATCTCATAAACTGTTTTTAGCATGACAGCATTTTAAGCCTCAAGGGTGCTGCATCTCCGACTGGTGCGTACTACTTTCTGCAGTTGCACATATGCTTTAATCGGCAAAATTTCACAGTAGCGCAGCCGGTGGGAAATAAGCAGCGAAACCATACCTTTTTCTCTATATTTCAAAATGCATATGCTTGGCCAATCGTTCATTTGTTTTATAGACAGATTCTAAATAATTTAGGATTCTACAAATCGTGAATGTGGCTCTGAACGCTGCTTTGTGATGTGATGTCCACCTTTTTGAGGGTCATCTGGTGGTTTGGTGCTGAACCTTGCTGTTTATAAAAACTGACTGCATCACCACTGACTGCAGCTGTAGCTGTAATAATCAAGACTGAACGCCACTGCCCTCACGAACGAGAGAAAAACATCATAACATCGTGCTTATAATACTGTAGGAGACACGAGAAATACCCTAAAGTGTGACTGAACTTGTGATTGAGCCGCTACGGGGATACTACAGTGATCACTTCTGGGTTGTTTAAAACTGCCTGAGGCACAAGCATCATGTATAATGTCCTATATGGCGATTTAATGGGGATGTGTGGATGCGATGGAGCAATGCAAAGCATCAGTCAATGTGTCAGTCCCCTTTACTACATCACATCAATCTGACATTTCACAGAAAAACACTGAAACACCAATTTCATGCACACACACAGGCTGCAGCTGGGGAATATCACTCGTCTTTTCCCCGCAGGTGACCACTTGAAAACGCAAGCAATTCTGTGTGTGATTTTCCCACCCTAACACCTTCTCAAACAAACACGCGCACACACACACACACACATGCACGTAGTCTGAATGAATCCTGCAGCAGCAGCGGCAGCGGCAGCCCCGGAGCGCGCTGCTGTTTTTAATTGAACAGATAACAGACTGAATGGTTTTGTCTGCAGTGGAAGGAAGCCGGGAGGATTTGTACTCCTCCTGCCGCCGCCTGCTGCACCGTGGAGACAAACGCCTGGCATCTCGCTCTCTGCAGTGGCTCAACACCGAAGCATGGGCAGCACGAGGCGCAGACAGGCATACAAATGGGCACCCAGGCGGTATGTGCACATACATCGCACGCAGAAACACAGAAACATCAAGTGCTTACCAGCAGGCTTTATCCAGACTGTAAAAACCCAGGGCAGCCCCTGACGCCGTGATCTGCCTCTTTATTTCTCCCCTCGCCCTCATCTCTATCTCTTCAGATACTTTCCTTATGTCTCTCTTTCTATCTGTCTTTCTGGCTTTTCCTCTTCTTTTCTTTTTTCTCTCCGTCCCTGCCATATCCTACAGGACCTCAGTAACCTCCTCTCCATCCCTCTCTCTGCTCTCCACTAGTCTCTACACTGATCTTTTAAGTCTACCAACCTCTCCACTGATCAATGGACAGCCGGCGAAGCAAGCTCTGCTGCCTCCACCTCCCCCAGCTTTGTGTGTGTGTGTGTGTGTGTGTGTGAGTGAGTGTGTGTGTGTGTGTGTGTGTGTGTGTGTGTGTGTGTGTGTTTCACTGCAAGGAGAGGAGGCTTCCAACCCACACACCACTCTCCAGAGCTCTCAGCCTCCACAGTGCCTCATCAGTTGACCACTCCACACCCCTACGCATCAATTGTGTGTACACCTACGCGTACAGTAGGGCCAAAGCAAAGCCCACATTTCGGTGTCACCTGAAGTTGATTTTTTTTTCTTTTTTTTTTCCTTGGGGGGGGGGGTATGTCTTAAGGAGGGCAGCAAAGCATCCTCAGCAAGAGCTCTGAACACCTGTGACTAATGCCGATTCCCACAGAGCAGCTTGTGATGGCAGTGGCTACATCCATTATATGCATAACCTTAGCAGTCGAATAGGCAGCTACAGGCCACCCGGCAACTTTGGTGGACAACTCATCTAGTTGTAATGCTGTTACATAACATTGAAAATGACAGAAATACTCACTTTTACTTATTTTCCTGCACCAAAATGACACCAAAGATGAAAAAAAAAAAAAACCCTAAAATCTCACCCCCTTTCAAAGAGTTTTTAGAGATTAGAAATTTAAAAAAAGAGATGAGGAAAGAGGCCTAATAAAGCAAAGCGTTACTTCAGCTTGAATTACTCAGAAGCTATAGCTAATTTTAAATTAAGAGAATCTGAGCAACCTGCACTGCAACAGGGTTATAAATAGTTGTCTAAATTCATCCTGTTCTGCCTGCTGTGCGAGGCGGACAAGGCATCAGATGAGAAGAAACGCAAGCGATTCCGCAGTGGCGGGTTAAATCTAATAATGGCAAAGAAATTATCGGTTTGAGTCCCCAAAGTGCAACACTTTGACCAGCAAGTTCACAGAAACAGCATTTCAGAGCTTTAAAATGTTAAAAAATGGTCAGTTTTTCAAAGAAATATGTAGATCTGGTTTCAGAAGTGGAACTCGGGGCACAGGAGAGGTGATAAGATTAAATGTGAAAATGAGCTTGGGGCTACTTTTAATTTGCCACGATATCTATGTATATCCACCTCTGCGGAATGGCCACTGAAAATAGTTTGCGACTAACAGAACTCGCCAACTATGGCAAGAGGGAGACGTTCGTAGTGCAACGGAGGCTGATTGCTGCCACAGGCATCGCCTCAAAAAGGTCCATTTGTGGGGCAACGACAGTTTCGTTGGCGGGTGTCTGGGGGTTTACGTTCTCCGTCCCAAATTTTGTGAGGCTCTGCTCAACCGGATCAGAAATCTTAAAGATTATAACCTTAACCAAGTGCTTTGAGCGGCCTAAACAGAACCATGAAGGAGGAGTGGAAAACTCAAAATATGATAAACAAATAAAATGTTGAGACAAAATACTGAAGATTTTCTTGCCAAAAAAATATTTGCTACTGCAAATAAGTTGCATATGAACACAGGAACATACTGTGAACATACTGAGCCTGAAGTCATTAAATGTATAGACTTGAGTCTGACTCAAGCCCAAGTCATGTGACCCTGAGTCCACTTTACAGATGTAAAAACTGCCGATAATGTATCTGCCAGTTTGGCTGCCGCACATGCACGAAGCCCCAAACACAATATGTCCTGCTGAAATATAAGAGAAAGGCAGCAGATGATAATATTTGGGTTTATAATGAGATCGTTTTTTTTTTTTTTGGATTCTGAAGCCGTTTATTTGAGTTGAAAAAAATCAAACATGGGATAATCAGGACAGCTGCAGCCATGATTTCTACAAAGCAGGCAGAACTTTTCTCAGTTGAAATCTATGGCAGGTGGTGCAGGTTATCATTGGTTCACTCTACTTATCTAACGGAATCAGAAGTAGCTGATTAATTTGGATTTAATGGAAAACTTGACTAATCTGATGGGAGATAACATTGATGTAAAAAATATTTGACCGTGAGACAGACAAAGAGAGAGGGAGCAGGTGGGTTGACTGACAGCGTGCGATTTGTCACCGTTTTGTTTCTGCGCATTAGGCAGGTAAAGGTAAACAACTGTAAATAAAGGCAAGGACATTTCGAAAAGCCCATAGTCCACAGGTAGTCGCTGGCACATGGGTGGCTTTTCAAGCTGAAAACAATTTCGGACTGCAGGAGATCATGAGAAAACACACTCCCATGGCTTGTGCACCGGTGTGTCCCCAGGTGTTGGCCTGATGAACAGGACAAACTGCAAAATAAGACGGAAGAGAAGGGAGGCTGTCAGGAACCCAGACATTTACCACGTTCACTTTAACACTGTACTAACGTATCTATATAGGCACACTGCCAGTGAAGATCACGACATGCAGCTGGTAAAAATGGGAAGATACTTCAACCAATTTAGCAGTTTAGCAAAGACGTTTCTGTTTTCTCCATTCTGCTTTCTATCTTCCTCATACTGCGTTTCCCTCTACTTCTGCGTGACAAAACAAACGTTTATAAGACCGAATGAAAATGTACAATTTCTCTGACCAAAGCTGGAAGCCAAAAATGACTGACTCACAGTCGTTCTCACAGAGGGCTGATATTTAATCCTCTGCCTTGATAAAGATCGCAGTCAAGCAGTTGTAGGAGATGAATATAACTGTCTCTTTTTTTTTTTTGCAGTGTGGATACTGTATGACACTTGTAATAATATTGGCCTCAGCTGTACCTGCTACGTCCTCAGGGCAGGACCTGGAACTACGTCATTAATAAACTGGCAGACTCTGTTCTGAAACTCTCAGTGGATATTTTCCAAACTAATATATCTCATTCTCAAGACTGAGCTTCTGAGGTTAAGGGCTCGCCTTGCAAGGCAGGTTATGCATAATACAGTGTGGTACAGCTAAAAAGTAGGCAGGCTGGACTGTAGCAAACCCTGGATGTGGCTGAAACGGATTGCTTGCCTCCTCCAACACAAAATCCCGAGCTTCATAAACTATCTTCAGAGTAAATTCCTTCCAGCTTTAGAGGTGCAGCATGGAGTCTTGGGTTCTGAGGTTGTTCATCAAAACTGAAGATTTTAAATAAAGGGGGAGGCAGAGTGGTCAACCGTTCAGAAACTGCAGGGCATCTGGACCAAAATCTGTTCTTGAAAAACAAATTATTGACAGTTATACCAGCAGATTTAGTGTTGGTATTACTTAAAGTTAGAGGACCCACAAGAGACAGATTTAAAAAAAAGAAGGGTCAAAACTGAAGGAGCCGAGGCCGCCCCAGTATGGCTCAAGCACCAAAAACACTGGATCCAACATTTCCCATGATGCAACTCAGTCACATATTTCCTTAGACCTTTTTTGCCTCGTAAACGCTCCCTGTATTCAAACCCCGCATCTCCACAGTTCGCGACGCAGGCTTTCCGTCCAAAATGTCGCATCCTATTCCCGAGACGAGCCAACCCAAAATAACCCCTCGTGATGTCACGATGTTGTCATCGGGGTTATTTTTTTTTCAGTCTTTGGAAAGCTCCGTCCAGAGCCACAGAAAACGTTATACAACTGTTTTCACAGGCTGGGTAGTACTTCTTGTGGCTAGTAAACTGAACTTCATGTGTAAAGTCAGTTTACTGCCCCTCTAATGGTGCAGTGAGCCTGTGTGTGTGTGTGTGTGTGTGTGTGTGTGTGTGTGTGTGTGTGTGTGTGTGTGTGTGTGTTTAAGTACCATTTATACTTTTGTTTTTAATAGCACAAAAGCTCATATGCACTTTATTAGTGGCACTAATATAACAGCTGTTACGTACTGATATGTGTTAACAGACATTATTGAGGCATCTTAACACCACTGTTCATTCCTTTCGAACCATGTTGTAACATTTCATGTCTGATACATGCTCATTCGTGCATGCACGGACATGTGTAGATACGAAGATGCACATAAAGAGATTTTCCTGAACCCATGAGCGGGGATAGGACCCGGTATCTTGTGTGCAAATAAAAGTGCTCATTTAGTCATGGTGTAGGAGAGGTGGCTCTGTAAACTGCCTGTCTGAGCCCGAGTCATTTACATAGGTAATGGTAGGGGTAGTGCTCAAAAATGTGTGGGGGTGGAAAATATACAATCCTCCACCAGCATACAAAAACAGCCAGAGAGAGAGAGAGAGAAAGGGGGACAAAAGAAAGAGAGACAGAGAGGGAGATGTAGGTGTCAGGCTCCTGAAGCACTCTAAAATGATGGGTAATTACATTTCAAATTACCGATGGGAACAAGAGCGAACTCCCTGACTTTGGTGCGCAGGGAAATGCATTAAGAGCGCTGAAATCAGTGAGCAATAGGTAATTTGTAGAATTCCTGTGTTTAGGCAGTTCTCATTTGCATAGCTGAATATACCAGCTTAAAGGGCCACTCCACTGAAGAACAAATCGGATTTATCCTGCATCTCGTTTTGGATACATCCCATAACTATCTGCCTTGTTAAACAATTTCCTCTGGACTTCGATTTATTTTAAGAATCAGCCAGTTTGCCCTCTGGAGATAAAACCGCAGGACGCTGAATATTTCCAGCGCATCTGAAGTTTAAAGCTGCACTTGGAAATATTTTTTACATGAAAACAAACCTGTCCTTTCGGTTTAAATATGACAAAGTACTGGTCTGTGGTTCTGGCACTGGTATTAAATGAGTAACCTGGCTGTTAGGAGTGGTCATTGGCAGGAAATATTAAAAGTAAAGGTAACCTGTGGAGTTGTCTTTCAAACAAACACATGTTTATATTCAGGATTTCTCACCAAAACCCACTGTGTGTATCTCTAAAGCCCAGCAATTAATTTTCTTCCCAACAAAACATTGCAAATCTGGTATTTTAAAAACACGGATTGTTTACACCAGTGTTTACATGGACAAGCACTTTTCTTCTTCATCAATTTCCAGGTGTATCCCTACATTTCTTGGCATATTACCGCCACCAACTGTCAATCCGTGAAACAGCAAGGACTGTGCTATATCGTACATGCACTACAAATTTGCTTGACTGCCCCCTGCGGCCAGCACAAATGTGTATCGCTCATGTGCGTCCTTGTGCAAGAGACTTGTCACGTCTGCACTGGAGACGCAGTGTGAGCAGCACGTTAGCGGAGCAGAGGCAGCTTCGAAGTGCAGTAATTATTTCAATTAATTAGTAATTAAATCCATCCGGTCAATCACCTCCCTCCAATAAATGTCAAACAAAGCAGGGGTAAAGAAGATTTCAGAGGCTGAGTTAACCTTCTATATACTGTACATACAGTATGCTTACAAATTTTGATATAAGCCTTTTGGTATGTTTTTATCGTGTTTTATATTTTATATTTTTTACTTTAGAGTCTAAAGTCTGAAAATGACTTTGCTACTAGCAGTGAACAGTTAAAATCAGGTGAGAACAATCTTTAATCCTTTCTAGGCACTTTGAATTACTACAAATGGTAAGGAATCCAAATCTATTCAAGTCTGATAAAAATTTGAAAAATCTGTTTGAGGCCTTTGTGGAGTAGAGTCTAAAATCAAATCTGTGCTGCAGAATATCTCTTCTGCAAGTGTTTCTATACCAGACCATACCAGAGTTTTTTTCCTTTATATTTCTTTTCATTTTTGCGGCTCCCTGGCTGACTGGTCAGATTGTTGCTATGGAATGTGCTGTGGGACAAAAGGAGCGGAGATCCAGAAACTCAGTGACCTCCTGGAGAGGCCTCACTCTCTTTCTCCCTCTCCCTGTTCCTCTCACTCGATTTGTCCACTCTCTCTCTCCCTGTTCGTATCTTATCCTCTCCCTTCCTCTCTTTCTTTATTCGGGGCTTGTTTTCCCTCTCCGCTTTTCTTGCCTTCTCTTTCGCTCTCTCACTCACTTTTTCTCTCTGTCAGACTTCTGTACTTTGATGTGGTGCTGGCCCAGGTACTCTCCCTTGGCCTTCTCCTTCATTCTTTCTGTCTCTTGCACACATGCAAACACACAACATTGCTATATTCTTCGCCTGCAACTGCACAGGCTCGTGCTAGACAAAATCACACAAATACAATCTTAAACAGACACTTTCACACACTCTCACAAACAGGAATGTGTGGGAATCTCCCTCTGGCTACCTCTGTAACCTGCATCTAAAGTTGGTCAGGGGCCAAGAAGCCAACAGACCCAGGAGACTAAATGCAAATAATGGAGAAGCTGGTTGGCTGCCTGGCTGAGATCAAAGATCCTCTCCACATAGCTCAACTCTACTAGACATGCATGAACAACATTCGCTTCCACACGCAGTCTGCATGCGTGTGTTTGTGTAGGTGTGTGAGCGTGCATGTGCCGCAAAGCGTACGTATTTGCACATGCATGCATGCCTAGTGTGTGTCTATGTGTGTGGGGGGGGGGACCAGCGGCAGGACTGTGGGGTTGCATGTGTCAGAGCACTGATATTCATTTTAACATGAGTTCATACCTTCTAGGAATTTGTGCTTCAGGCAAATGAGTCATGCTGAATAAATGATCTCTGATTTTGGAGGAAGCAGTTTCAACCATGCGCTCTCAGGTAAATAAATAAGATCAAACAAATCGTTTTTTGTTCTCTGCAGAGAATTATGTCTTTAATTAAGGCCAGAATCCTTATAATCTTTTCATTTGTCTCCAACTTTTTACCATCACCTGCGTATCTGGACAGAACAGTTGAAATCAATGCCGTTGTTTGCGTTCCAAGTTGGAGCAGGGTGAAGCTGTTATTTTGAACACTGGGTGTACGAATTGGTTGGATCTGCGAACTAAAAATCTGCTGATGAAGCTACAGTATAGCTGTAGTGTGGATGCATGCAGAAAGGTGACGCTAGGAAGGTCCCGTTTGATCCGTCAACATCCAAGCATTGTTTCTAATCTGGCATTAGGCACAGTGGCATTCAGCTCAAAGCACCACTGCCCATCCTACGTATTAAAACTGAAGCCTATCTGTTCTGTCATACGTGCAAGATGGACGAGTGGCAGCTTAAACGTTTTCTGTCCAGACACATCTTGTTATCCACCTGTCACACAGAATGTACAGTTTAACAAAACTAACTTAACCGTTTCTGCTCATTCACTGTGTGAAAACAGGCACAGGTACAAATGTTTGACTCTACAATCAGAAAATCAATGGAGGTGCGACAGTTGCATATTCAGTTTCATATTGGACAACGTAAACTTCCATCACTCTGTAATCCAACGTTTCAGCAGTACTTTCAAGACCATCCCTTCCACCATATTGACCAAAAAAAAGAGCCATTAGGGTTTTTTTATTCATTTACAAACAAAGATCCCCACAGTTTTGTTGTTTGTGTTACCTATTCTCAAAGCTTAAACACTGCATCCGAACAACGCCGAAAGACTCCAATATGAACTCTATAGATTCGAGCACAAAGTCACAGCGAAGCAGCATTTTGAGAGCAATTTTCTTCCATAATTTGTTGTTTTGTTTGCAGGGATGGGTCATCATTGAAAAGTGTAAATCAAGACACAGTATTAGTTGGGGAGAGAAAGTCAATTTTATTTAAATTTGTACTTTATGTGCATCTTTCTTGATGGCACTTTTGATTTACAGTATGCCATCTGTTAGAGTCTAAAGTCAGCAAAGATAAAGATTTATTGTTTCCCAGGATCTTAGTTAAATAATTTTTGTATTTTTGTATAAAAAACAATAGGTAATTTTTTTAGTTTTACTGGGATTTGTAAGGTATTGCGGTTTACAAGAAAATCAGTTGTTCTTTATTAATATGCAAACTCATGCAGCAGGATGATCTGCTGTTGGAAGTAACCCATATGGTTTGATTATTAAGTGTATCATGTATTGTTCTTAAGAGTGAATCGTATCATAAGACAGGCGTAAATCTGCTAAAGTACAGGATGTGGGGTTTTTAATTTTACTGTCCTATGAAGCATTAAACTACAATGATCGGCTATCCAAAAAAAAAACCTGACTGTTAAAGAAAGGTTAGCTGAGGGAGGGATGAAAAAATAAATCAAAGCATTTCATAAACCAGGATTAAATATATTAACTTTTACCATTGCAAGGTAAATTGTTAACCCAAATTATAATATAACACAAATATACTGGAATTTGCCACTCACCTGAGACAAGTAAGCCTCCGTGAATGAGGCTGTGTCCTGAGACAAAGGTTGGGAAATTCTGTTTTTAATTGGATTTAAGTGCCTAAAAAATGAAAAGCAAAAAAAAAAAAGTGCTGAAGTGCGAGTTAATTGAAAAGCAGCAAACAATTTAGATTTGCAATGATGATAGCCTGTGAAGACTGAGGCACTTAGCAAACAGTCTGGACTGCTCTGAAAACACTGCACAGCGGCATGAATAATTACTGATGAAAAACAGCTTTCATGCAGAGCAAGTGAAGAGTTTATTTCAAAACTACACAGATGTTTTTTGGACCAAAAGGCAATGACCTGATGTTTATGGGTTTAAAAATATGAAGGATCTAGTTTATAAAAATGTGTAACTTTCTCAAGACTGAAACTACTTACCATTTAAGAGCATCACATATTTTCATTCATGCCCTTCCTCATTTTCAGTCTATAAAGAGAGATTAGTGAATTTCACTTTCTATGTGAGGAAACATAAATCATAACCCAAAAAGTTTTTTTTAACGTTCAGCGCCAACATTTAAACAAATATTTCTCTCTACATTATATGCATATAGCAGGTACGGTAAACTTAGACAAAGATCATGGTTATACTAGAAAAAAAGAGCAAACACTATTGCAAACATTTCGGATGCAAACTCTGGTCTCCCAGTATAAAGTCAAATGAAAAGCTTGCATGACACGTTGTCCAAACACATCTGGAGGCCACGCTCGAAGGCAGGGCGACAGGACATGATAATGTTTCAAATGGGGAGAATCGCGCACACTTTCTGACTGTCTCTCCTCAAAGGCGTTCGCGGCGTTGCACTGGGCTATTGGTTATATGCGAAAAATGAAAGAAGTTGCTGAGCGAAGAGTGACATAAAAAGAGCTTGAGAGAAGGACCCTCCAAAATAAAAGATCCCTGAGGTAAGGGTCAGGGTTTGAAGGTGTCCTTAAAAACTTACTTTATGACCTATTTTCATTTATTTTCTATTGGTCTCACCTTTTTTCCAAAGCCGAGAAATCAGGAAATAGCTGACTCTGAGGAAAAACAATCTAGATAGATAGATAGATGGATAATATATTCTCTGAAATATTGAGAATTTACTGTATTCTTTACCTCCCACTATGGAGACAGATTAATATCTGTGCAGAGATTGAATTTTATGTATATTGAAGCATTTCGCTGTATGAGCGTGTGTGTGTGTGTGTGTGTGTGTGTTGTGTACAAGAGAAGTGAACAAGAACACATGGGGCACGTGGGCGTCTTCTGGCAAAGAGCAGCCACATTGCCTCCTTTACAACAAAGACAAGAAATGCTACATCTCATATCTGCCAGTAAGATTCTCGACGTGAAACTGAGAATGTCATGAGTCTGTCACAGTCAATCTGATTTCTGATGGATTTGTTTGGTAAAAGCAAAAAACAGCACCTGTTCTTTTTGGATACTCTTCAAAAAAAAAAAAAAAATGTTTTCTTTATGAAGACTTTAACCCTCCATAGAAATGATTCAGACTGAAGGCTGCTGCACTGTTATGCTCGCCGCAGTTTTAAGACTTCCATTTTATCGGGTGAACCATGTGCATTGAGGGGTAGCCTTGTTGAACGGTAGGAATCACAGAACTTCGAATGCCACACCCTTGGCTAATCCTCTTTTATTAGAGCTCCTGCTTGTCGAGAAAGACATTGTGTTGAACTTTCATATGTTTGTTTCCCTTGACAGGGTGGACAAACACAAACTCGAGCAGTCTGCATTCCAGCACACACACACACACACACACACACACACACACACAGAGGCAGTGATACACACACACATCCCGACTATTGAGTGCAAGGTGAATCATCGTTCCCGACAATATCTTTGTCAAACACTCTGGCCTTGACGGATAGACATCGGCAGATTCACAGAACCATGGCAACAGTCAAGTGTGAATCCTGCTGAAGAGAAGAGTGTGTTTGTGCTTCACACAAATTGGTTGGTTAATTTCTGCTGCAATTGCTGAGAAGGAGCTGCCAACACAATGCAGATAGAGAAATTAAATTCCAATAAAGAAGCAATCCATTGTTGGCTTGCACGGAGAATTTGTAATGTGAAAAAAAAACCCCAGTTAGTTCTTGTTATTAATGATGATAATAATTCTGCTCAACAGGGCCAGAAATTTCATGACGTTTAATTTTCAAGCAAATTCTGAGAATTTTAGAGTTACTAAGAAACTAAAAGTAACCAAAAGATTATTTGGACAAATGCAGTATTTTGTTTATCCCGTTTTAATATGCAGGTCGGCAACGTGTAATGGATTGCAATTTAAAATTTAAAACCCTACCAGCACATCTTTTGCGTTCTCAGACAGGGCGAGTGAAGATACACCCACTTCTAATGTATATTTGCATCTAAATCGCATATATTTAAAATGTTGGTGAACCAAATCTAAGCAGCTGTTTCTTGCTTCTTCAAGGACGATCATTAACTTATCAGTCTGTTTCTCTTCCGCCGGCAAAATTTAGCATCACAGCGAATCCCCTCTACCTGGGCAGCTCCCAGATCCCGATTGGAAGAAGCTTTTTACAGCAAACACTATGACTACTGCATCATATTCACAGCAAATTATGTGTAAAGAATATTAAAAAAGAAAAAAAAAGAAAGGGGAAAATGTCTTAATTAAATAGCACACAAACACCTGCACACACTTACTTAGGGAAAGAGTCAACAAAAAGCTGAGTGTGGGTGGAAATGATGAAGAGGAAGAAGAGGAGGTGGAGGAGGCAGGTGATAAAGAAGTAAGGCCGCTCGACTGTTCTCAGATCGGGTCTGATGCCGGGGCGTTGAGGCTGTGGTACATTATCTAACAAACATCAGATAAAAGAATGGTTGACTCTATCATGTAGATGAGGACAGATGAACAAGTCGGAAAGCTGAGGAAATGTCAGAAAGCCGAGGTGAGAATGGATCAACAAATTCAACACCGACAAAGTACCTGAGTGGTGAAGTGCATGTATGTAGAAATACCCATTTCAGATTGCTCTTGGGACAGCTTCATCCCTAATCATATTATTTTGCATCTTTTAGCACTTTTACTTCACATCACACCTACGCATTTTGGGAAAACCGTGTTATGCACTGTGTTTTAGATTTGAGAGTTTTCCCCCTGCCACTTCAAGCAAGAATTGGCTTCCTTTCCTTTCTGAACATCCTGATAATTGAGCTGTGCAATTCACAGTGAACATCAATTCTGCATTAATTTTGTCAATGTTACACTGGTATGAGGTAAGACGGTGCAGAGCCCAACTAAGGGGTACATGTTGGTTCGGGGTTCATGGAAAGATTATGGAATAGATCGACAGAAATTAGGATCGATTACGAAAATAGATTTCATATTGGGAGGACGTGAGCAGAGAAATCTAAAGTGTTCGCTAAAAGGACCAGATAAATGGTTAATATAGGTATAACAGGTAAGTTAGTGAGGGTAGTTAATCTCGGAAAAGTCTTACATTTAAGTCTAAAACGTTAACAGCAACAGATAAATGGTTAAAATGGGTAGCCAAAGTAATGAATAAGAAAATAGTCAAGTAAAAGTATCGCATTAATGGTTGAATTTGGTAAAAGTAACGTACAACAGCTGAATTACTTAGTAAAAAGTAACTGAAGAATAAAATAAGTAGCTAAAGTAATGAATAATGTTGAATTACGTAAAAGAAATGAAAATACAGCTGAAATAGCTGAAAGTAATGGATAAATGGTTGACCCAGCAAAAGGTAACACAGTTTGGCTGATTGCACAAATGGTCAAAACAGATAGATAAAGGTTATGGGTAAGATTTGAGATATATAGCTGAAAGTAATGGCTATGCAGCTTAAATAGTTAGAGAGATTGGGTAAATGGTGGAAACCCTATAATTATTGGATAAATGGTGGAAAGGTACAGCATTTGGCAGCAAGTTGCAACATGTACCACTCTAGAGTGGTACTTTGAACATAAATTAATCACCATTTTAAATGTTATACTTTAGTGTAAGCAAATGAGAGCCTGTTGGTGCTGATTAGTAGCCTATGTTGCCATCTGTCCCCATTTTCCTTTCCTCTGATTTCCTAATATCCCTGCTTTCTGTACCCTTTCCCTCCGACTCGACTTCTCTGGCTTTGCTGTAGAGGATAGAAACATGTCAGTTGTGATTTTTTTCCATTTTCTATAAAAACATACCCTAAAAACAAATTTTATTTGTGTTAGAAGACGGGTACTTTCTGTTTTGTGCCATGAAGCAAAACTGTAGATTTCCTTTCAATTCTGAACTTCTGGTTCAGAAAGCTTAGAGAGGAGTCTCATGAAGACGGTCAGGATTATTTGTAAACAATAATCATCCAAATTATTATATCACTTGTAATAATTTCTTTATAACATTTAGTTTTTTATTACCTGAAAACCCTGGCTGCAGAAACAACTTTTCTAACCAGGATCATTTAAAGGTGTATTCAGTTGTCTTGCAAAGTCAACTCCACACTAGTCACGACTAACTTCTGAATGTGTGTATATGTGTGTGTGTGTGTGTGTGTGTGTGTGCTCTGTAAAACTCTCCCTCCTATTGAGCTACCCACACCTGTATGTGTGTATGAGAGGGAGTGAAAACAGCAGAGTCAGAGTGTGTCTGGAAAATGGGAAAGCAGAAGATAATTTACTGCTCCTTTGACTTAGTTGGGCAAGAGAGAGAAATAAAAGGACGTGATGATAATAAAAAAGACAGACGGAGAAACAGACAGAGAGGGAAGGTTGGGAGAAAAGAGCAAATGATCACCAAACCTGTGAGGAGATCAGCACTGCTATGAATAAACATGAACAGCTCAGCCCACGCCGATCTCTCCTCTTTACCTCTCTTAAATACACATAAACATATCCGTGCATACACTCTATCTTTTCTCTCTTATCCCTCTCACAGCAAAAAAAAAAAAAAAAAAAAAGTACAAATATGCATAAATTCTTAATTTTTTTTCTTAAACTCAGTAACTTCACCTTTCAGATTCAACATACAACAACACAAAAAAATCAATTTGGAGTTCAGGCCAGAATAGAAATTGTCCAACTTTATCAGTCTTAAGGGTCATGACATGTGCTTCTTCCCCTTTTGTAAAGTGTCAAGGTCAACAGTGAGGAGTTTGGCTTTCAGGATTCAAACAAACACACATAAACACTCACGTGCACGCGCTTCTCTTTTAGAAAGTAGGATCTTCTCCCGTCAAGCGCTGCTGTTGCCACGGCAACGGCTGGAGAGCAGTCATAGGTGGGTGGCGATGCCCAGCAGCGATTTGTCTCGAGGGCTCTCATTGGCCTCTCCATGGTTTCCCACAATCCCTTGCTTCGGTGCTCCTATGAAACCCCCCCTTACCCATCCCTCTCTTAATGTGACCCGATGAGGAGGTTGGTGAGGAGGTCAAAGAGGAGGTGGAGGCGTGTGTGACAGAGAGGTGGAGAAAAGCAGGTTTCAAGAATGCGAGTTGAGGTGAACGGACTGAGAACACCAACCTTGAGGAGAACAAGAACTCGGAGTATCATTTTTTAAAACATATAGTCTGTGCTGCTTTTAAAAAATATGATACGTATGTGTTCAATATTTCCATTTACCCATGCTAGCTGTCGTCCGGTCCACCACTTGGGTCCAGACTGCCATGACATTTTGTACATTCATGGTCCCCAGGGAGTGAATGCAACTGACATTTGTTTTTGTTTTTTTGAAATGTCCAGACAGCTATTGGCTGGATTGCCATGCCATTCGGTACACATATTCATGTCCCCCACAAGATGGGTTTGATGATCCCTTAACTTTTCATCTAGCGCAACCATTAGGTCAAAATTTTTCATTTCTCCAGTACTTTGGTTTGTGAACAATTACTGGTAAAACTAATGATATTCTTATCATCCTCATCTGTACTTTGTGTTTAGGGCTAATTAGCATATGTTACATATATATTTGACAAAATAATATTGACTCAAGGTCTACTCACTAGCTTTTTTTGCCAGAGCTTTAAGCCACATCTCATGGTCTTTCTCAGCGAACAGAGTTTGCTCATTTCTCATGGAGATAGCTCTCCGGTCTCCGGTGTCTTTCTCTGGTCTTACGGCGCTGAATAGTTTCTGATAAGTGCTGACTCCTTGTGACTTCAAGACTGGCTAGATGTTTCGTCAGCCCAGCCACGTACTGTAAGGAGTCCCACTGGGATGCTTCTGGGAGTCCCCACTGATTTAGCAATGGCCATCCTGGTCTTGAATCAGGGTGGGATTCTCATCATCTGCTCCTTGTTCCTGTTGGCCTGGAGTGCTCCCCAGACATACTACACCTCCTAATGCTATACACACACAGACACACAGACACACACACACACACACACACACACACACACATATATATACATATATATCTATATAGTCTATATGTTCTTTCAATAAAAGTAAAAAAAACCTGAACTGAACCTTACAAAGTGAAACTATTTGATAAACCATTTGATAAAACCTCATTAGAAGCAGCTTTAGCTCAGCTATTACCTCTGTAATTTACAGTGATTGCTGCCAAATCTTCAGGCTATTTTTTCAGGCTATTATGCAGGCTAATCAAGGAAAATTCATCACTTTAACCAATGTGTACCCCTGAGGTTTTCTATTGAATTGAACCTGCATTATATTTCCACATAGCATAGCAGGAATAATACGGTGCCCAGTTTTCATCATCTGTGGCTTTTAGTCCAACTTGAGTTTTTTCCGTGTTTTTATTTCAGTAGTGCTATGGTGTCCACTTTCCCAAAAGTAATTTTGCCACAGGCAAAATATATGGCTTTAAACACATGCTTTAGCTTATTGTACTGTGCTTTCAGAGCCTGCATATTGTGTTTATCAGGTGAAGATGCCAGGAAACAAATTCCGAGTTATACTTTATTCAATATAGTGACTCGAGAGAATTCCTAGGTGAGCCCAGTGATATTTGTGCTGTTGAGTTGCTACAAATGCTCTGTGATCTCAAGCACTCCACAAGTAAGGCCGGAAATCTATTTGAGATATTTTGTTGAATGTATTTTCATGCTGCCTGGTTTCCCACGGCGGGGTGGTCAACTCGTGTCCAGTTTCAGGTAGCTCGGCTGTTCCCAGAACGTGAGCATGCAGGAGCGCTGGGAGCCATACCGGGACAGTCCGGGATCAGTTAAATTCCCAGCATTCCTCACATAGTCCCTTTGAGGGGAAAGCTAATAGAGACGGGTTTAACAGCCCCCCTCTCACACCTCCACACAGGCTGAGGAGGGGAAACACGGTGTTTGTATTAGGGCTTATCACAAGATAACAACAGTACCATGCAGGGCTGGGGTCAATTCCCTTTAATTCACTTACAGTAGTTCAGGAGGAGGATTTTCATTAAGAAGGTTCACATGTATAAACAATGAAATTTCTCGTATCATGTGAACTGCAATTTAAAGTTGGAATTAACTGAACTAAACGGACGGTGTAATGCAGCGAGGTGGAGCTGATTTCTGGAATGCCTACCTCTGTCACATGTAAGTTGGTTGGAGAAAATATTGATTTGTTCCCAGGACGAGGGGAGTTCAACTTCAAACCATTCCTTGGGCAAAGTACATGCTCTAATTCAATTTGTCACCAGGAGTCAATTCTTGTCCTATAGAGCAGAAGGACCGGGGAAGGACCCAGCTCACGTGCGGGTGGTCAGCAAATTCGTGAGGAAAAGTTGACTGAAATAGTCGCAGCCATCGGTGAAAAGTTCGGTTTCCAATTCCTGTACTTTTTTCCAAACTGATGTGATATCATTTCATGTACAAAAAGCTCTGTTTCCAAGTGCGAAATACGCGAGAGATTGATTCCAGCTGTTCAAAGTTTCCAAATTATCTACAGTTTTTACTTGAGAGGGTACAGGAATAGACACGCATGGGGAATGCCTTTGTCCAGTTTGTTTGAGATATGAAGAACTTCATTGGACTGGCTTGTAACTCACCAACTCACACGTTCATGTTTAGCAGCTTGCCCACAAGAGGGAGATGTCCACACATTGTCGGACGGGTTCAAAATATGCCAACTCGTGCCAGCTATAGGGAAGGCAAGTAGTGGCGGCATCAGCTTACACCTGAAGACGCTGGTAGGGAAAGACTTGTTAATGCTGCCTGCTGCGCCACCTGCAGACAACATGTCTTGGTGCGGCATTTTTTTTTTTTTCTTTTGCTGCTGTTCTCTTTGTTCGTGTTGGTGGGGTTTTTTTTCCGTCAGACTCGTGATGGACAGTTAAAAAAAAGTCAAAAATTGATGCCACAGAACTAGAGATGTCTTTTTTTTTGTTCCACAGATTCTTCTTCCTTGTCAAAACCTGGTGCCTACATTACCCGCAATGCAGCTCGACCGCCGACAGTTCTGTCTGAGATTTGGAGGTGTTAAATGCTAGTGGCGGCTAATGTAGCTGTAAAGTAGATTATCAAGTGTTATACCACAGTCATTTACAACATACTGTAACTCTGACAGAGGTAATTTTGCCTGACTAGTGGGTAACTGGAGTATTTTTGCAGAGTGGTGTGGCTACCGTTCCTACGGTAAAAGATCTGAACCGTTCCCTCACAACTTTCTGTGACCTATTTGGAACATGCATTGCTTCTTGTGCCAGTCAGGGTCAAAGTCATAATAGTTTTTTATTTTATTTTCTTGCCCGTAGATGGCAAACCTCAGCATATACACGTCGTACATACCTGCAGGTGTCCACTGCTCCTGCTGCTGCAGTTGCTTTTCTTGCCTGTAGGCGATGAACGTTGGACTGAAACTGCGGGTCTGACAAATCTGCAACTGGAGCTCTACTATTAGATCATTTTTTGCTGGGCCTGTTTTCAGATGCTTTGCATCAATGATACTGTGCGTGATCTTGTTATTTTGAAATGAAGCTACACAAACAGCATTTGCCAGCCACAAAAGCTCATTAAAACACGTAATTTTATTAAAAGTAAGGCCGCAGAAAGTACATGACTAACTTAAAGTGGAGCTTCTGGATGATTACACAGATGCAATCATAGGCTATTGTACTGCCCACAAACAGAAGAGGAGGACTCATCAGCTGAGTTAGTCATAGTTAGAATGTGGGATTACTGACTAAAAAACTATTTGAGTGTTGAATTTAAAGTGGCTTAGCTTGGAAAACACACATTCTCTAACATACAATACCGGGATATTATAGTATTATACAGGTTTGAACAGAAGCAATATAAGAGTTTATATGTATAAGTAAAAATTTTCACAGTTTCTGTATCTGCAGTGTGATACCGTGACCTGGATTACATATGCCACACGGCTGAAGACTAATGCCCACCCAAAAGGAAAACGGAGGCAACCACCCGGCCATACGTTACCCAGTTATCTTGGCGACATGAACTAGCCCACACTGCTCGATTGACACGTGATCTCTGAGAAGCGCAATGCAAACACCCAGAAATGGATGAGCCCTGAGTGCCAGACAGAACAAACACGCCAAACAAACAAAAAGGAGGACCTGAAGGATTACCACCTTAAAAGAGGGTTAGACCAACAAGACTTTTGACCTGGGATATCGATCAAAAAATTCAGCCGTCGAAGCTTAAAAAGCCAAAGGGTGAGTTGATTTTTCACCCCAGATGTATGAAGTGGGAAAACATTTTTAATTGGAGGGAAATCTTTAAGTGCCTTGCCGAAGGGCATTTTCACGATGGTGGGAGCTTTGTTCATTCACTTTCCCTGCCCAGTTTTTTTACCAGCTGGGATTCTCACTGCCACATGTTGCATGTGACGCTACGCAGGACAACTAGTGCTGCATTGTAAATATGCATGTAAAGAATTCAGACACAACATCTGTGTGTGTGTGTGTGTGTGTGTGTGCCTGTGTGTGTGTTTATGCGTGTGGGTGAAATTTCATACCACATACTGCATAACAATTACAAATCAGAATGCAGCAGACACCCACCACACTGCTCAACACATTAACCTGAATCTGAATGAATCCCCACAGTGTAACTTATACATCTGTCGGCCAGTCTGCTGTCTTCTACAATATGTTAATTTTGTTTGTTTTAAATTTCTGAGGCAAGCGCAATGGAAAGCGAACAGAAATAGCTTAAGATAAATCAGCTCATATATAAGCAGACACATTTTTTTGCTTTTTGGAGAGATGGCGGTCCTTACTTTTCTTGCTGTTCGCTTCTGCCCCCTAGTGGAGCGTTCCACAAATTACAGCAGCTTGTTGCTCCTGCCAAGGTAGTTACTGCGCAGTTTAAAGCCTACAGCAGCAGAGCACTCAGACTGGAGGCAAACACTATGTGCAAATACTTAGAAGTGTTTGCTTTACTGTGCTCTACTGTGGCACCAGTTTGGAGGAGTTTGCCAAAGGCAGGAGAGTAGAATGTGTGCCTCAGCATTCAGGCAATCAAAAATATTCCATGTAAAAGGTGTGTTACACTAATTTATCTTATCTGGAATGTGTCATTATGCACTGGACACCACCCACCTACTAGTTATGGAAGAAGCAAGTGCAGTGGTATACTAATACGTCAAACCAAGCCTGGTGGCCTGCAGGTATGGATCGGAAATATGTATTATTTCAACGCAGTTTAACCCTCATGCGGACTCAGAGGGTCTGCCTCCCTCTAGTGTCTAGAGAGCAAATAGAACAAAAACAATGCAGATGATTCAGAAGATGATAAGCAAATGAATATATATATATATATATACCATTTCATTTTATATTTTATTTTAATTCCAAAGACCAAAACAAACAAAACAAAGCAATCTCTGGCGTCCGAAAGCCCCTAAAGATTGTTTTTCTGCTAGCTGTGCAGCAAGCGTTGCTAATAAAAACAATAAAATCTAAATGAAAAACTGTGTCCTTGTTACTCTGAATAATTCCCTGACCTCACTGTCATCAAGTTTCATTGGAGCAACTATTAACTGAAGAAACAGTCTCCATGACAGCATCATTATCATTATTTTATCATTATCATTATCATTATCAGTCATTTTTCAGTGCGGTGGAGGCAGGAATCTCAGAGGCAGAGATCTCGAAACCTGGGCAAATAAAACTGAGCCTATCTGAGTGGCTAGATGCCACGGCGGCAAACTGAGAAAATGTGTTTGTCTGTCGTTTGGGTGAACCAACACTTTATCACACATGCTCAGGTTATATCTAAGGACGCACTGGCCAGAGACACCTTGAGCAGGGCTGCTGTCTCACATATGAATCAAAAAAGCACCTTCCTCTTGCCTTTCACATGCTGTGTGACTGACTTACTTTTTACACTCACATATTCTTGTGCTGAACTGATCCCCAACAGGCATCTCGCAGCACCATATTTCCATCCATGCCCACTGGAGGGCAGTATACATCTTTACAACCCCGTCCTTTCCCTCACTGTTGTCTCTCTTGTTACTGTTTAACAGCAGCTCCCTCTGTGACCATATTAAGCCCCTGCTCCTCACGCACACTGATGGCCGCTCGACAGGCTACTTTCAGGTACAAACTCTCTGCAGATGCCTGCCAAATACAAACCAGCAGTGAAGGTAAAAACAAAGACGCTGCACACAACAACAAACCACACACACATGGGCCTCACTTTGCATATTGAGCCACATCAGTCAGGGGCAGTAATGAAGATACTCTTTTTTTGTTATTTTTGTGGTGATCACAGGTCATGCTCAGTTGCTTATTGCTGATAATGTCATTGTATTTTGGATTTTTACAAGCCACAAAATGCACTTCAGTCATTTTAATTCACACCAGGCATACAGAGTCCCGAGCCAGGAGGATTTGCAAAAGCTTTGGTGCTGAGACTTTCTCCAGTGTTGATGCTAATGGAGACTGATGGTACTGGGATGTTTAGTTCCTTGTCTCCCCTTTAATTGCCTTTCTCAGATGTCAGAGTGGCATCTTTATGAGTGATGATTATCAATACCATAGAAACTAGCAAGTCAGCACCTGATTTTATCACTGCGAGCAGAGCGAAAGACTAAAGAGGCCCCAGCTAATCCTCGTCTTGGAACAGTACATTTAATTACACTGTGATTTGGTGTATTTCTGGACTAGACGGGATGTCCTGGACTGGAACCTGTGTCCTGGTCTCATGCGTCAAACTTTGCAGCTTTGCAGACGATTGCGAGCTGCTGATGCCTCCAATTTAAGACTGAAAAATTTAAACTGTAAGAATGTTTGTTTAATTTAACCTGGGCTGAGAGCACACTCTTATTTACAGGAACAGCCCGGGGAAGAAGCTGCAGGGAGGGTTACACACACAGACACACACACACACACACACACACACACACACACACACACACACACGTACATATGTACCCACTTTCACACCTGGGAGCTACCCAGTACAACCACTGTTGGTTGTACTGCTGGCCAGTGAGCCGCTCCAGTGGAGCAGCCTGGGGTTCAGTGCTAGTCCCAGGGCAACCGTGCTGGAGACTGTTTCATTTACTACCACTCTTTATCCAAGTGTCTGAACAAGTCCACCTTTCTGACCATGAGGCCACTGCTGCTGCCTCAGCGCAGATGCTGTAAGAATTTTGCCAATTTAATCCAGAGAGAGGAGTCATTTAGTTTCAGATTGCTGTTTTTCTCCAAGTGGCATTAAAGAAACACTCTGGTGGCTTGGCAAGTGGTAGCCCATTAACCAAAGTATAAATGGCATACTTCACATCAGAGCCATCCATTCATAAAACATAGTTTTTGGTTCCTTTACGGATGCTCCGACATGTGAAATTTGCCGATCAGCTGCCTTTTGCAATGGTAAGGAGCGTTTCAAAAAAAGAAGCCCGACTGCAACTGTATTGCCATGTTAAAATAATGTACCATTCACAAAAACGCTCATTTAATGCATTGTTTCGTGTCATTGATTCACAGTGGAAGACTCAATTCTCAGCCTGTTGATTTTCATAGTTAAATACTCTAAATAGAAACCGAGGTTGCCTCAGGAGTTGATCAATCTAAATCAATTCAAAGCATTCTTGTTTATTTTGCTGCTTGTGACGCTGTGCAAAATGGTCTGTGGTAATGTACTCTATATGTAATTTGTAGTCAGTAGAGTAAAACATACAGAAAACACTGACATGGTGAGTAAACTTGTATCTTTTTGGCATGTTTTTGTGACCTGTAGGAGCTGCAACAACACTGACAAAATTAGCTGGAATTCAGCTTCTCCAAAGATGCACGCAAATGCCCCCGTAAACCTACACGGCGGAGGTTGTTGTGGACGACTTTCGTTCGCAGAGGCTTGCAAAGGAGCTGACAGGCAAAACCACAATCTCAGCAGCGCATTGTGCGGATCGCCACCTTCTTTGACAATGTTTTTCTCCGGTCAGTATAATGTGTCTGATGTACCCAGGTTTTTCTTGCAGGTTACATCAAAGGTTTTGAGATGAACTGAATGCACATCAGACCTGCTAATACATTTACTGTGTATTTTGGGGTGTTGCCACGTAGGAAAATATAAATCATGGAAAGTTATGACAGCCTCAGAAAAGTATGCAGGCCTCATTTAACAGCAACTGTCTTAATGTGGCAAATCCCCACCCATCTGCTACTCAAAGTACATTAAAAGAAACACTAAGAATTTTGTGTAGATACCATTTTACTCAGGCCTGTTGAAGAGCCGACCACACAGCCCAGTGATGGTGTCAGTTTGTGGCCAGTTAGAGTCCCAGGACCATCCAATAAGCCTCCTATAAAAGTCAGACGACCCAGGCAAGAGCCGCAGTGCTGTTGGCCTCTAACCGCAACTTGACTGCTGAAGAGGGGAAACACTGCAAACCTACTATCATAAAGTCAAGCTTCTCATACCATGTGACTGACTGAATTTAAACAAAACAAAGATATATCGTGTTTTCATTGAAAAGGTGTTTCAGATCCTCAGTATTTTTCCCTTATTGCGAAAGAAAACGATGTTGTAAATTAAAAGACCGGAGTCATGCAAGTCAGAGCTGTGTAAATGGGCTTTCCAAATTTTCCCCAAATTTGGCCAGACATGGTTTAAATTTCCAAGCAAGGAACCATTCCCCAGAATCAGACCAAAAATTTAAAAAACAAACCAAAACGTCAAATTTAAGTTGACACCTTGGCCAAGGAAACCACATTGCCTCATTCTTATGTGTTAATATTGGTGACTCTGGCCCTGGTGTTATGGGTCTTTGCACTGACACCTTAAGACCAGCAAAAATGGTTAGTCGGGCAGAGCACTGAGGTCAAATTTGCATCAGCTGACTGTCATCAGCTACTTCATTCGTGCTTCACCACCAGTGAGTCATTCGTTAGCCGCATGGCTACCGGCGAACTGAGGATGACCAATTGTGTTGATGCAGGTGTACAGCACACCCATTATAACATCACACTTATTACCCAGCTCATATACGCTCATGTGATAAACTTTTGGTGCTGCTGATTTAACCCAAATTTAAGTAAATCTACCTGAATAACCAATGAATGAATCAGTAGTTGGTATCATACTGTACGACTGTGCACGTGTGCATGGTTATACGTTTATCTGTAT
Source organism: Xiphias gladius (assembly GCF_016859285.1). Classification (NCBI taxonomy): domain Eukaryota; kingdom Metazoa; phylum Chordata; class Actinopteri; order Istiophoriformes; family Xiphiidae; genus Xiphias; species Xiphias gladius. The sequence goes on along the minus strand of NC_053412.1, from coordinate 8,395,838 downwards.
ACGTTCAAGTATATTTCATTGCAGTTATACTTGTGCATGTATGTGTGTGTGTGTGTGTGTGTGTGTGTGTGTGTGTGTGTGTGTGTGTGTGTGTGTGTGCTGTCAGGGGGTCATGTGAGCAAGTCTCATTGTTTTGGACTCACAGGTTCAAACAGCTGTAGATTGTTAGGGTCAGTCTTGCATTAGTATGACTGACCCAAAGCCATGGGAGGAGTGAGTGGGGGAGGTGAGGGGTCGTTGGAATACCACCAGAGTGTGTGTGTCTGTGTGTGTGTTTGTGTGTGTGTGTGTGTGTGTGTGTGTGTGTGTGTGTGTAAGTGTGTGGGATGGGCTCTCATAAACCCAGTACTTGGCCTACATTCAGCAGAGCAGCAATAAAAACTATAGCTGCCTCCTAATCATACTCAGGTGGTGCTCAACACACAAAAAATGGCTTTTACGTGTTTGGGCTGTAACTAATTTCTGGGATACGGTGAATGTCATGCAGATAAATTTCTTGACACCATTTTTCATTCACACATGATTTTAAATCTTTTACACAAACAGATACCGCTTAACCAGACAGGGCAGGGATAAGCTGTAAAGTTACAGACTTTTGTCTAAACAGAAATAAATTTGAGTGTCTCTAGTTAGATTTGTTGAGTGGGGAGTTGTTTTTGTGGTTAGATAATGGCAAGACGAAGAAGCGTGTGAGTGTGTCTGTAGCTATTTGTGTGCACATTATGTATTTTCAAGGTGCAGAGAAGTCAAGCCAAGCAGAAAAAAAAATCTTTCCTATCACTGTGAATTTTGCTACGGCCCTCTGCTACTCCAGCCAGCGAGGAACAAACCCAGAGATCACTTTGGCAATGATGTTGAGGGATGTGTTAGGGAGAGGAGGACCAGTAAATGTATGAGGTCAGAAACAGTCAGGATGTGATGTTCTGTTCTCCAAAACAGCGAAATGGGTCAGATTGTCTTGTCCTGTTCATTTCTCACCCTCCTTGAAGGAGCACTTGATGTGGAACGAGATAAAGTTGAAACCATACAGTGTTGTCTACAGTTACAGTTGGGCAGTTTAATTGGTTTGAGCAGTACACCAGTTTTTCTGCCTCCTCGTATGTGGATTTCTTTTTATGACTATTTGCATGGCTAGCACTTTATCTGGCTTTGTAGGCCTTTTATGGTGACTGCACACAGTTATGGTCCAGTAACACAATAAGTAAGAAATCAAAACTTGCTATTTTCTTCTTGCTGCTGTGGACATTTTCTAACCTTCTAGTTTATTTTGAAGATGTCATTCTAATCACGGTGATTTCTGTCTTGTTTACTATATTATTTTCTCTGCTAGGAAGCTGGTCACATTCCAACAGTTTAAGAGCAAGAACCATGAAATTTGTACGGATATTCATTGCCTCCAGAGGATGAATCCTAATTTTTTTCATTATCTCTGACCTTTCCTCCACTTTGCATACGAGATATTTCATAATCTAATCAAAAGATTGCCATTAAATTCATTCTACCAGGGGGATAAACCGATATGAAAATCACATGGCTTTCCTAATAGCATGACTATGACTACGACAAACTTTGTTCCCATAAGGCTCGAAGAAGTGTAGGACCGGTCCGTTTAATGTTTATCAGTTAAAATTTCCCTAAAAAAAAAAATCAATAATAAAAAATTGGAAGACAGAAAGTGTATTTTTCATCCATCACATCAGTTTAAAACTGCTGCATTGAAAAATACAAAACTGAAAAATACAAAATTCTGTGTTGTTGCAATCCCTATTCATGCTGTGGGTTGACAGCATGGATGGGAAACTAAGCCCTGGATGCTGCGTCTGATTGGCCAGTTTGGCTGCCCCTCTCGCCCATCGTCACACTTGCTTTTGAGCATCACAACCAACCTTAGCTTCATTAAAGGGACTGCCATGACATTTGGTACAGATTTCCATGGTGCCCAGGGGATGAAACCTCATGAGGTCCAAATTTCACTTCGCTCAATGCTGACATGTTGAACTGTGGTTAAACATGGTTAACATGGTGAACTGTATACCTGCTGAATATCAGCATGGTGGCATGTTGGCATGTTGCTATTCTAACATTAGCATTTAGCTCAAAGAAACAGTGTGCCTTGCTACAGTCTCGCAGAGCTGCTAACATGGCTGTAGATTCTTAGGCTTGCTTTTCTGTCCAGCATTTTGCAAAGTAACAGATGGACTTGGTGAGTTGCAGCTGCATGAACAATACTTTTTACTTTTTCTGAGCCTCTGCTTCTCTTCCATGTTTGAAGCACATGTCAGACTGGAATGTTTTCTTACACAGAAAAACCTTTGGAAAAAAAATTAAATCTTGACTTGTGTGTAATTCATGGCTACAAGCAGGCATATCAAAGGACGAGTGGCACTTAATCATTTATATTAATAATGCTGTATGAAGATGGTCACTGAGGTTTATGGTTTTTTTTGATGAGTCAGGATTTTTCCTGACTGATCGTGTTGGTTTCTGAAGAAAACAAACAAGCTGCAAATCCTCTTAAAGCCAAGAAAAAACAAACTCTTGCAGTGTCACCATCATAATCTCACTTTAAGAAACACCAGCAAAACCAACACCACGGGCATGTATAAGAAGGCTACATATTTCATCTGTTAATGGAAGTTTCACCAAGGTAATACCATTGATTTGACAATGATACATTACTGTTTAAAAATGCTACGTGTTGCACTTTTAACTGAGGTCGGAAAGCGGCTGTGTCTAATATTGTTAGCAACCATGACCCCATTTGAGATGAGGAATTAATTACAGTAGTAGTAACGCTAATGCCTGCGCTGTACACCTTCCATGGAAAGTTCACGTTGGGATATTTCCAGTTAGGATTGGGATGGCTTGACTACAAGTTTGGCAAATGGCTGCCTTGAGTGCTTTTTTTTTTTTTGCTCTTTTTTTTGCCGAAACAACTGACCTACAAATGTGTGTTAAATATATGCATGTGGTGGATGTGACCTACTGTAAAAATGGAAAAATTGTGTGCCTTGTCCCACTCCCCCTCATCATTAAGGATATATATTATTCTAGATTACACATTTGACAGAAGACTGGGGGGGCTACTTACTCTTGAACGACAGGTAGCATGTGAGGTTGAGTCAATAAAGACTGAAGAAGAAGACCCCTTACCACATGTTTCACATGCTTTCTCAATGACGTCAGCAATCTGCGTCACGTTCGTGTATTATTCTTAAAATCTAGTTTTTCTTTGTTCATGATTACACCACATGCAGGGTAAACAACAAATACCTGAAACGTATTGTGAGAATATATAAAAAAATAATACAGATACACAACTAATTGGAAACAGATTATGCTGTTTAGATGCCAGTATCCCAACCCCAAATCTGTAAATATAAGCAAATCAAGCTTTGAAGATCTGCAAATTCCTGAAAATTGAATAAAGCTGAGAATTTTACTCTTCTGAATCATATCAGATATGCACCATAATTGAAATGCACTCGCTGACTTGAAGAACAGTGGTGTCCTCAGTTAAGGTGCTGGTTTTGGGAAACATAGGTCTGGATCACCTATTTCTGTTTGGCTCCTCTCTGGAGAGGAAGACAGCAGTGACTTTCCATCCCGAAATGAGCGCGAGCACGGCACTGCGCTCCCGCTGTGCGGCAACGCCAGTCCGACCAAAGTCAACAAGGCCCACTGTGTGAGTGTAACTAAAGGAGGAGCAGGAGGCCTGGTGGTGGACGACTGTGACTCCTGTGTGACCACACAACGCCCAGAACAGAGCATCATAAGCATAATGGCTTCATTCATCCATTCATTCTCTCAGACACACTTCCACATGCTTTTACTTTGTTTTGACCTGGTTTGAGTGCCAGATTCGTGGTGTTTCCCAGATCAGGAAAATTTAGACCGAAAAGTTTCCTAAAATGACTTGCAAATACTTTACTGTGATTGTTGAAACCTCTCTGGCACTCGTTGTGTTGTTCTTAGAGGAAAAGTTCACCCATCTGGCAGTTAACCAGAATAAAAACAACCCTAAAAGCCCACACACGCACGCACACACTCACACACAAACAGGTAATGTATTTCCTAATGGGGCAGATATTTGCACACAGAGCTGGTTGGATTTGATCAGACAGGCAAAAAACCGTTCTCCCGCTACACACCTTGTAGAAACAGATTCATCACAGTTTGGTATGGTTCAGGCCTCGGCAAACCCAGCATGCATGCTTGCACGTGCATATGAGTGTTTGTATGCATATGTCCAATGATGATGTATCGTTCTCCTTTCTCCAAGCATATGGCAAGTCACTGCAATTAGGCCAGCATCCCATTCAGAGGCTCTGTGCATCGCCAGAGGGAAAAACTATGAGTCAGTTGTCAAGCCTGAAAATTGACGAGTTCACCCAAAAGTGCCCACATTGATCATTTTCAGACGTACAGTATTTGCGTTCCTCCAAGGCGAGCCTGCCGCTGGCTGTGCGGTGCAGCAGAATCGTTTTTGTCAGGCAGCGATTTGCCTGTTCTGGGAGATTTTCACGAATTCCTCTCAACCGCTTCTCCTCTTCTTGTTTTTGTTCTTTTCCAGCTCATTTCACACACTGACAGACTGCTCTGTGCTTCAGATAGGGGGTGAGCGAGTGTGGCAGGAGGGTGGTTGAGCACGAAGTGTGCGTGCACGTCTGCATTTGTGGATGAGTTTATGCATGGGCATTTGCGTATCTGGCTAGCAGCATGTGTCAGTGTCTGTCTATGCAACCAAGCGTTTATTCATATGTGTGTGTCTAGACGAGGCTGGAATGTGACCGTTTGTGTGAAAATGTGGGTAAATTAGTGTATTTGTGTCTGTACTGTGGGTTTTCACAACATCACTCAATCAAATAAAACCTCGAAACCTAAGATTTTATTTATTTCAAATGTCAAAGAGTAAGAGACCAGCCTTTATGAACATTTTATTCTAGGATCAGACCTTTTTTGGGGGAGGGGGTGTCTCAGTCCCTAATGAGGCTGTGACATGCCTACAGTGCCTTGCAAAAGTGTTCAACCCCCCTGCCAAATCACTCATCCACTTTCTCACCTGGTTCTTCCCGCTCTTGCTCTCTGTCTGTCCTCTCTCACTGCATCCTCCTCTTTCCCTCTTTGCACTGGCAAACGCACACAAACATATTGTATTCAACTAGAAAATGACATATAATCTTATAATAAATAAATAAAGCAAACAGAGTTTTTGTGAAGTAAATAAATGTAAGAGGAGGTCGGGGACAAACTTTAACAGATAACAAACGCACCAACCAGAGAGAGAATTAAAAAAATTTAAATCTAATTAGAGCTATAAATTGATCTATATTGAACTGTTAGCTAAGGGTTCTCACATGCCGCCATCTTGGTTGTTGGATCGCCATCTTCGCTGGTGTGTGTGTGTGTGTGTGTGTGTGTGTGTGTGTGTGTGTGTGTGTGTGTGTGTGTGTGTGTGTGTGTGTGTGTGTACATTCCAAAGTCCCTGATGTTTTGTGTAAATTGACTTACAGTGTAAGCTCACTCTTACCGTTAATCTTATTTAAAGCTGCAATAAGCAATCTTGCTCGCTTGCAGCTCTAAGTGTAAGCTTCAATAACCCAAAAACTTTGTAATGAGATTTTGGTTAACTGGCTTCTCTGCGAAGCTTTACGCCAAAGGCTGTAAACAATCAAGCTTCCGCCAGACAGATTAGAGTCAGAAACCGCAGAAAAAAATGAAAAGGGATTTCACATTTCACTGCAAAATGAAAAGACACAATCTTCTTATTGTCACATCAATCCTACTTTGTACTGAAGGGACGATATCCACATTCACAGCAAGCTAGTTGCTAAGTGACAGTTTAAATGAATTGATTTCACGGAGAAATTTCGCTGTTTCAAATGTTGCTGTCAACAGGTGTTTACACGCCTAGGCCTCACAAAACTTGCCCATTCAAATAAAACGGTCTAAAAAGGCGAAACTGCTATTTGACTGAAATGCTCACAGCTCTTAGGCAACCTGTAGAAGTAAATATCTTCATTACTAACGGTGCTAACAGTATTTCTGACGGCGGTGTATTTTTACTACTGGCGGATAACACAAATGTGATTAAATCTGGATATTTGGATATTTGCACCCACAGTGCAAAAGTAAGAATCGGCTAAAAGGTAAGTAACTTTAAAAACAGTGCCATAGTTTCCCTTTACACTGTACCTGATGGCAGTCTGTGAAGAGTATGTGTGGGTTAGGGATACTGTGTTTATCTTGCTCTCACCACACTGCTGCTCTTCTGCCAAGTGGGTCAGTCTCGCCGGAGAAGACAAACACTGATGGAGCTGTATAGGAAACAGAGTGTAGGGAAGGAGGTACAGTAAAAAAGAGGAGAGGAGAGTAGGTGTGTTTATTCACCCCCATTCCGCCGGGAAGGTTCCCTGCTTTTCCTCGAAATCTGTTCACATTTTACAGAATTGAAAAAGGAGGTCACAACAAGGCCGCGCTGCAAAAACAATTTTACATCGCTGAGGTAGGCATTTTTTGGGAAAGTGGAAATGTCTCCTGTATGTATGGATGTGTAAGGCGATTTACTGTGTGTTTGTGAGTGTGTGGGAGTCTGTGCATGTGCATGTGCATGTGCATGTGCATGTGCGCACATCTTAACCACTGCCAGACTTCTCCCAGATGGGAATCAGTGTGAAGCAGCTGGACAGTTTCTGGGGCTTCAGAGGTGGCGAGGGCCACGTCTGCACAAACAAACCTACGGTGTTTTATATTCTTAAGTTACCTCATTCACGTGAGTGGACACAGGTTACACACAAATACAGCATGTACACACATGCATATGAAGACATACTAAGTACTCTCAGTATTTTAGGTTTAAAATTTCCAGTATGATTGATTTAAGAGCTAAGTAGCCTCTTAGACCGCTCAAATTGTACAAAGATCTGGCAGCCAGTTATGGTTTGGGCTTAGAGTGTCAACAGTTTTTGGGTAAGATTTTGAAAAAAGGAAAAAAAAACAAGAAAAAAAAAAACGCTTTTCAATCTTGCAAAAAATTGCCCTAATTTTTTGAGCTCCAGTTGAACAGCTGCAATGAAAGAAAATTTAGGAGAGGCCAAATATAATAACATAAGCATTGTTTGAGTTGGTCTAGTCATGCAGCGAACAATGTTTAAAACCCAATTAGGTGCTTGGTTGGGGTGGACTGAATAGTGAGACGACAGCAGCGAGTTCAGGAGAACCGCAGCAGAATTAGGGCAACAGATACACATCAGACGTTTTCTCTGTGCTGTTTCCAGTCACTTATTAGGCCTGTTAGCAACACAAGGTCTCTCATTCTTTGTAGTAACAGGCATCTGACAGTCAAATGTGTCAGACTTGTCACTGCTAACATCAGAAGAGGCAAACCGAAGCTTCAAAATAACCAGTGATTTGACTTAATGAGATTCTAATATGTCTTGTGAACAAAAAAAGTACTGAACATGCTTTTCCATTATGAATCACCCGTGATTTAGTATGATTTATCAAGGATATTTGATTAGTCTGTTTTTGAGGAACCTTATTTTTTTTAAAAGATAGTGACATTGGCTGGTTCTGCTCTTGCTATGTCTTCCTAATGGATTACTCCTCTGAAAACCTGTGTTTTGGAGTGTCTCATTATCTGTAGGCTTCAGAGGTGGGTCAGAAAAATGTTTGCAGCTCGAAGGACAGCAAATTTAGTCAGCTTGGATTCAAAACAGCAAGTGTGATCTGACAATGGCCCAGTTTCACATTGAGGATGTTTCAAAACGTCCATAAAAACTTAACAAAAATCACTCTCACAGCACAGACGTCTTCATGGGCCCAACTCGAAAAGGACCAGTAGTAAACATACCCAAACTTGACATACATTTTTTTTTTTTTTTTTTAAAAGAGCATACAGATGTGATCTGAATGCACCCGAGCACACGTTAAGCACCCAAACTCTGGTCAACCTCGATAGACCCAAAGAGAGAACACCAGCACTCAACGAGCCACCAAGTAATAAAAGCTGTGGCCGAAAAGAGGGTCCATATCTGGAATTTTCCCTGCACTTAACAGTTCACAATCTCACATCAAAAAACGTATTTTCTCCTCTGATAATTGCAACGCAGATACGATCATATATGATAAAGAGTCCACTTGGATCCGTTCGGCTACTAAGGTGGTCTCCCCAACACTTAAAAGGGAGAATTTTGTGATAAAATAATTGTAATCACTTAGTGGATTTGCTCATGGGGGAACATTCAATCAGAAGGGATATTTCACGCCAAGTTCAACCTTTTGTGAACTTTGACACGCGTATTTGCGGTATCTTGACCGAGTACGGAGAACTGGAGAGTCCAAATTGGTAGCTTATTAGCTCTGTTGCACCATAAAGTTTTATTTAACCTCCTCTGGTGGCGTATTACCTGTTCCAAAAAAAAAAAAAAGAAATAGTTTGCAGACTATTCCAAGGCATCAAATACGTCTTTTGAATAAACTATGTTAACTTTTTGTTCCGCTGGTTACAAGGAGCTGACAGCATGGAATTGAACAGAGTCCCACTCTCCAGCATAATCATGTTCACTATGTTCATATTTACGCTAAAAATGTGGCTAAATAAACAACTTCCACCTGATTACCTGTTGACATATGCTCTTTGTCACCAACATAAGTAAACGTAGTTGCACGGTAAGTTGCAGGGTTTTTGGTGGTGTATGCAAATATTAAATTATCAGGTAAATAGTAAGTATACTACAATGATATTGATATTGTATTGGATATTTTTACCCCGCAAGCATGTTATTCTTGTTTTTGCTTCTCTAGGATCAAGTTAAGAGCCAAAACAAAAAGACTGTTTGCTCTCACTGATGTAAGCTGCTGCTGCATCTAGACAAAATTTTCAATTTTATAAAAGCATATAAATACCACTGATTTAAATTATTTATGTCACATGATAATTCAGAGCAGAACCAGTCATTTCAGCTGCTTCGAAACCAATTTGTTGCCATTATGAACAAGTCTGCAGAGTCAGCACTGGTCTGCTGTCTGCTTCTGGTTATCTGATACTGTATAGCTCTGCTGTTGATATAGCAACATTAATCATATAAATTCAGGGGATTTTCATACAGGCTTATCTAGATGTGTGTGGATCTGTAACCATGTAAATGGGGATACGTTGGTCAGAGGTGATGAGCTCAGCACGGAACAGCAGCTCATTAACATGCTGTAACCACGGGCCATGGCCACTGCAAACACACACGAGGCAACTCAACCGCTGCAAGCACCTTTTTCTCTCGATCACAGATATACACACGGACAAACAGCTGAGGCCAATTTGCGTCTGAACACAATGTGCTGTCTGGCCCAGACTTCGACGCTGACAGCTAATTCAACCTGGATCAAGATGGTGCAACATGTTCTTGAAATCCAGTCCTCTCTGTTTGATGGGGGTTGACGTTAGCTGATGAAACATAGTGCGTGGAACAACAAAAGGAATCAATTTTGCCTTGCAATCAGGTCAACACAGTTAAAACAAGAGCAGGAAATCTTGACATATCCATTAGAGCGAGAAAGCAAGGTTATGAAACACATCTGTTGATAAAATATACAACTGTAATGTTTGGGAGAATGGGGTCTTTTGTCTGAATGGGATGTCTTCAGGTCTGCTAAATTTAATGTTAACCACATAATGAAGCAATGGAAGCAATGCTAGATGGCGATAATGAGAGAAAATGGTGTGGAAAAGCTCCCCTTATTGACGAGTATACTCAGGACAAAGTTGATTAGAATAGAAAACAGCTGTATATGTGCTCTGGATTTGTTAGTGTATGTGTACACTCTGCGGTACACTTGAGGACAGATTTGAACTGGGCGAACCCATATATTTAGTGGACGTTGAAGTCACTGTGGTTGGTTCTGACTTTGAGAAGAGGTTATTTTACAGTTAGCGGTTTGGTTTAGGGTTCGCGTTAGAGTGAGGGGTTTGGGGTTGGGTTGTCAGTCTTGTCGAGGGAGGGTGCCTTACATACCGTGGGATGCGGTATAAATGTGTGTGCAGGTGTACGCGTGTACAGTTTAAGCACTTTATGAGTAATGTTTGCGGTGTGTCTCTTGGGATGGCGACGTCGGCCTGTTGATCAGTCCACCGTCATACCCTCAGGCTGAACTGAAATATCTCAATAACTTTAATATAGTGGGGGAAAGTCAAAGCTGTTCTCTTGGTAAACACATCACTTTCTACTTCATTTCCAAGTGGTGCATTTTCCTCAGGGGAGCCATCTCAATATTGCGAGGAGTGTTACTAGTTTCAGGGGAAATAAACAACAAGCTCATGTACAATACACTGTATATCCGCTGTGCTGCTTCAGTGAAAAAAAACACAATACTAAACCAATAAAAGTGTCAACTGCTCAATACGAGTCCATCTTTTTCAAATATTCTCTTGTGGTGCCTGAGTGCAAACAGAATTCTTTGTCTGATCATTTCATTTTGTGCTCTTGTAAACATTTGGTGGGAGTCATTGATTGGATTGATTAAAAAAAAACACAAAAAAAAAAAACTGGTCCATGTAATTGCAGCCAGAGTCTCAGGAGTATGCTGTAGCCAATGTGGCTGCCAAGTGCAGAACAAGTTTACATTCTTTCCTAAAACATAGTTAATGTTCGCTGGAGAGGGTCGTGATCAAGCGCTTATTCTAAAAGAAAAAAAGAAAAGATAAGATTACAAGCATAATATTTTCCAAGTCTGTGTTTGAACTGTTGCACAATAATGGTCTGTTGTGATATATTTATCGGTGAGGAGCTGTCAATCATCGGTTGGTTTGGAAACAATATGAAATGAGTGAACTTGTGGGTGTGATCAGCAGATGAACTGAATTTTTATTAACAGAAGACTGTTTTATAGAAGACAAAATTCAAGGACAAAATCAAGGACATGAATTTAAAAATCATCAAAGTTGATCCTGTAATTTCTTATTAGCTTCATGTCTTCAGTCTTGAGAATGAGTCACGGTCTGTTTGAGTACATGTCCTCTACAAGTGGAGCATCACACTATTTCTGTTTGTGGTTCGAGCTATTGCCTGTGCTAATCAACCCCTTTCATGTGTTTTGTTTATTCACACTTTGCAGCCATGTGCTCAGGGACTCCTCTCCGTCCATCCCAAAAGCCCCCTTGGTAACCTAAACCCTCTAGATTTGACAAAACATCATTAAATGCTATAAAAATGTGACCTACTTTTATACGATCGCAGTCAGAGACAAGGCGTCGCGAGCGCAGACAGGGTCACACACTTTTTCTTTTCCTCTCGAGCACTGGCTCGCCATGTGAACCTGGTAGTCTACAGACTGACACATCCACACACACACACGCACACACACACACCTATCAGCCGTCTCCAATTCCCTCCCGTGTTTGGCCCACATCCCTCATGGCCTCACGGGACGCCCGCCTCGCCACGGCCTCAGGTCACAGCTCATTTGCAGAGGCCATCTTTGTTTCCCACTCTCTCTCCCCCCGCACTGTTTTGATGGGCCGGGAGTATACAGGCATGCTCACATGTGCCCCCACCCTCACCCAGCCCCTACCATCACACTTGGACTGGAGCATAATAATTCAAATAGCGGAAAGTTACCTTGGTTGTTTTATCATTTAATTCATTAGTAACTATTTAAAAAAAAGTAATTTAAGTACTCTGACGCATCAGTGCTAAGAAATATTGATAATTGTGGTTTGGCCCAGGTTCGCCTCCCACATAGGATTATTGATGAATAACACTGTGTCATAACATTGCCATGTATGTAGGAGTCTAACATTATATTTAAAAAAAATCTTGCTCCTGCTCCAACAAAATCACTCTTGAGGAGTGATTCAGTGGCACGTAGGAGGTTTGGAAATGATTTGCCTTCAAATGTGTCAGGGACTCGAAACACTCTAATCCATTTCTATCAGTGGAGAAATCCGGAGACAGTGAAAGTGAAAGACGTTTGGGTTTAACAAAACATCACTCTCATCCCACTCAGTCCTTCATTTGCGAGTGCATCAGCCGGAAACATGAGCCCATGATTTCCAGAAGCTGCTGAGGGAAATATCTGGATATAACAAGTGTCTCCTGGTGACTCATTGTAGAGGCTCCTCACCTGTCTGGCTACTCGCACACGCACACATACAATCACGCAAACACACAGCGGGCTGCGCACGCATCGGAGGCTTTTAAGTTATTTTGACCCCGCTCATTTTCCCAGGCCAGTCAGCCACCTAAAGTGAAGCTGTCACTGCTGGATGAGCACAGAGGCCGTTAGCACCGTGGGTCACTGTGGGGAAAGGCCGTCTGCAAAGCCAATTAGCCTCTCAGCGCGCCATAAAAACAGACCGGGCCCGCAGCTCAGGGGAAAACTTTCCTGGCTCGGACTCCACGTGGAGGATTTTTTTCCAATACGAAAATTTGGAGCGATGGGCGGTTAAAAAAAAAAGAAAGAAAGAAGAAAGAGCAACAAAAAAAAAAAAAAAAAAGGGAAACCTAATCTCCCCACTCCCAAAATATATTCACTGCCGAGAAAAACAAAAGTGATCCGATTTCTGTTTGAATTCATTTTTGGTGGCACACTTCTCTGAGGAGGCCAGAGGGAATTGTGGGGCAGACACATAATCCTGCTGTCTTTGACAGGAAAATTACCCAGTGAAGTCTAAATGTTATATACTGTATACTAGCAGGGGAAATGCTGAAACACTTGGTGGAGAGGTTCACCAGAGACCAAATGGCTGCAAGCACGGTCCCTGACAAACACCTGTCAAATGGAAAAGGAAACAATAAAAATATATTTTTCAGTGATAAATTACACAGTGCAGGTAACTTGTGACTGAGAGTAACTTTTCTTGTATTAGTGGAAATGTAGGATCCAGTGTTTTTGGCAACAATTGGACTAAAATTGATTGTTGCAAGTCAGCAAACTTTATGGAAATAAATACTTAATCACTAGAGTACCGCTTTAATATTTTTTGTCAAATCTCATGGTTGATTTTTGCCATGATGTCAGAAGGAGGCACTTGAGCTGCCCAGGTGACCCAAAAAGCTCCGCTTGTTCCCCTGTAAATAAGCCCAGGGGCTTTGATCTGATCTTGGGCCAAAACTGCCTAAGCCCAGCCCCGTTAGAATGACGCAAATGAGAAAAGAACATTGAGTTTTTACCTTCTGTATATCCAGAAAAATATCCAGTTGACAAGCTAAATGCATCCATATTTCTACAAGAAAGAGAAAGACTAATTTATCAGCACTTCAAGTCATCATCTTCCTTTATACACTGTAAAAACAAAACTTGTTTTGACAAGACGCCGCATATGAGAACTCTTCTCCTCTTCTGGCACCTTCCCTGCAACTATACTGTATGTTATGATTTGTGTCTTCTGTGATTGCAGTATAGAAAGGTAGTGGAGGATCATTGCACGAACACACTGTGACCTTATTCTGTTCAGACGCTGCGGAAAATCAAAGGCAAAAACAAGAACTGTTCCTGGAGTAGCTGAGCATTTGCGCAATGTCTCATTTTACTGATACAAAGATGACAAAGAGGGGGGGGGGGTTGCCCACCCACAGACTGACCCACAAGCACAGATATGCCACTTACAGTACTCCCTCTCTCCCACATAAAGGCTTTCAGACACATGGAGAACCAGTGGTGTTTTGACAACAATCCCAGTGTGATATTCAGGGCATGGACTTTTGCCCTCTTCCTTTGACTTTTTTTCCCACTCTCTGTGTCAGCTCCTCTCTCTCTCTCTCTCTCTCTCTCTCTCTCTCACACTCAAACACACACACACACACACATATTTTCTCTCAGGTGATCCAGATCACAGTCACGCTTGACTTTCGCCTCAGGCTCTGGGACTACAGAGAAGGCGGGCGGTTTTCCCACACAACCTCCCAGGTTTGCACTTTTTCACTCTAGAAAACTAGAAACACAAGGCTCATCATCTCAGTCAACTTTTGACCAGCACTTCATTCACATCTCATCTTTTTTTCTTGCTTTCTTTAATTTAAAAATGGTTTCTGTTCATTTAAAAATGAACAGCAACTAAGCGTACAAAACACTGAACCTTCTCCAAAAAGTAAACAATTCATCATTTTGTTTCCCTTTTCTCTCAAGCCTCCACATCCATCAGTTTGTGTTATGATTGGTAAATGGACAACATAAGATGATAGAGCCTCTGCCATAAACCATAAGGTCAGGCCTTGGAAGAAATTCAACATATAGTACATTGTAGTGCAATATACTGTAGTTATGTTGGTGATTTTATGATCTGATGACTGAAACTCATGCTACCTACAATAGCAGCCATTTTTGCAGCTGGTCCATAAGAACCACGCCATAATAGGTGCCATTGTCGAGAATTAAATTCACAGATCACTTAAACATATTTGAGTATTCACCGTGATATCTAATTCAACATGGTCATAGCATGTTCCGTGTGTACAAACCAGGTCTTGCTTGTGGAGTGCATATTTCCCTCCAACTGTAGTTTTAGCTGATGAATCAGAGTCTGTACATGTTCACAGAATAGATCATGTACTGTTCCGTATGGATAATATAAATTTAATCCATCAAATGAAGAAAACTTGCAATAAATGATGTGTCTATGCTGCTTTCCTACATGTGTGGGACCTTTACTTGTGCATGCTTTCAGTTTGTGCAGTAATTTCTTAATAATCTCCTCCCTGCTCAGCTAATTGCTTAATTTGTTTCAGGTGTGCTGTATAACTCGCTTGCACTTCATAAGCTCGAAGACAAATCGACAGTAGGTTGAATGTTGATTGTTGTCTGCTCAGTGATTCTGCTGAGTTTTTGATATAATGCATGATAGCAGGATGAATGCAGGGGGAATTTGCAGTTAATGTTAGTAGGCTATTATTTTACCTTTTGGCCAATTGGGGACAGTGGGACAAGTTGTAGAAACAACAACTGGCACACCTTTGAAAGTTGTTTTAGCTTACGTGTTAACAAAAAGTTGCCTATTTATACATTCAGTAGACAAAGAGCGACATTAGCACTCGGAGTCACGTTTCCAGCCACCTCATTAATGTAAGTCAAATATTCCCTCTCCTTCTAGCTGTGTTTTGCTCTCTACCAAATCCAGAGGGAAATATCTGACTATTTAGATGTTTAATGTTCCACTATGTCCTCTAGCAAGTTACTAACTTTTTTCTCTCTGACATTTGGGGTTCGGCAGGCATCATGCAATGAGTTTATCAGAGCTTTATCACTAACAGTTAAGTGAACCACAACAGTCAAATTGCGGGTCATAAAACCAAAACAATTAGCTGAATACTGCTAAAACAAGCTCCTTTTTTGCTTTCTTTCCAAAAGACATGGTTAGCTAAGCTTAAGAATTGAAAGCAGGGGGAAACCACTACCCTGGCTCTGTTTAGAGGTATGAAGTAAGCAAACAAGATATAAAGTGTTAATTAGTGAGCTTTAGAGGTGCTGGTAGCTGGATTTTAATCATTATTTGGACGGAGGCAGGCTAGCTGTTTCTCCCTGCTTGCAGTCTTTAAGCTAAGTTAACCATGTGCTGGCTGCAGCTTCATAATTAGTGCACAGACATGAGAGTGGTATTCATTTTTTTTTAGCTAACTCTAGAGAGGAAAGTAAAAAAGCATATGATGTCAAACTATTTGTTTGATATAAAAATATCACTTAGTGTAGCTGTAAAAAAGTTGCTTGCTTCAACAAGAGAAATCATACAAAATTAGCATTTTTCTGTCATAAATTTATCTTGTCTGGTGGCAGTTTTTAAATATTCCAAAGTTATGTTGGGCTTCAAAGAACTTTGGCCGGAGTATTTTGTGCACAACCAGGCCCGCCTTACACTGACACCCTAATAGGCCACCCTGGGGTGTTAAATCGCCCCTGAACTAGCCAGCCCCCCTGGGCCATCCGGTCCAACCCAGAAGCCCTGTTGGAGATCCCTTTCCTTCTGGAGCCCCTGTCAAAATCTCTGCAACAGATCTGCCAGAGATCCCCTCTCATAGCCAGATGAAAGTCTGCTAACGGTAAGTAGGCCATAAAACCACAGGAAGGAAGGGAAAAAACAGAAAGAGCCTCGGTATCCCGTGCCAAAATACAACCACTCTCCCCTCCCTCTCTCCCCATGTCTCCACTGTCCACACACCCAGTGCATCCTCCCCTTGCAGCGCCCCCACCCTTGGCTTCCGACAAATGGGTCAGGAAGCCATTTGACAGTGGGGCACCCCTGCGGTAACTGTGCTGAAGTACAGGGTCGGACCACAAAGCAGGAAGACGAGAGGAGATCCAGATTGTTATTTGAACTGCAGGGTGTCAGCAAGGTGTCACTGTGATTACCCTCCATCATCACCCCACCCAGGAGAACTCAGGCCCTATGCCTTAGCAATTGAATAAAGATGTGTGTGTGTGGGGTGTGTGGATTTAAGGAGCCAAAAAGGAAGCTCCCAACAGCTGTTCCTCTCATCGCCTCTAACTGACAAGGGGAAGCAACCTCCCTCTCTGCTTTCTCTTTGTTTCTGTCTCCATCTCTCAGGTCTTCTTCTTCCTTCCCCCGTCTTCCTTCTTGTCGTCAAACGGATCAAACCTGAGATCTGGCACCTGTTATCCAGTCAAGAAAACTATGTTTCTGATGAAGAGGGGGGATCCGGTGCGTGTAGCGTAGCTTATTTTCATGGAGTGTGTGCGTGTGCTGCTGCATGTGAGTTGTCTGTATCCTATATCATCATCATTTCCCCCAGTTACTAGACTCCTGGGCTGCATCAAGGATAATTACAGCACCATTGATTGTCATGGTGGAGGTATAACTGTATTTCCTGTCACAGTTTTTGGTTTTGAGTTACACCACACAGGAGACTCTTCAAACTCAACCCCCTCCAAACTTTAAAGTGCAGTCATTCCCCTGTTTTGCATTTGTGCTACTTGACAAGACTCTTTGAGTGAATTTGAACTTGATCTGTGCGTGGTCGATTCCTTTCCCTTCAGTCCCTGGCAGCTGCGTGTGAACGTAGAGACTATGAAGAGCTCTGCCAGAACAGAAAAACTCAAAACTGTAGACTGAGCTCTGCAATACCATCTCTCGTTCTCTCAGCCCATTAATACGGTTGGACTTGGTACAGTGACAGGCAATTAGTGAAATAGTCATTTGAGCGATCTTAAGTAACAGGTGCCTCTTCGTCAGTTTCCCGGTTGTTACAGGGCTGTAATTTTCCGGTGGTGCCACTTTCTCTGACATCATTTACGGGATTGGGTGCATGGTTCCAGTAGGCCGATGTTAAGAGCCGGGGGCTGGCATAGGGTCTGCTACGCAGCCTCTGCCAAGAAGTACATGCCAGTGAGGTGGAGGACTGTCAGCACCTTGGCTGTTATGAGCTCGTTCAGGAGCCAGTGGTACAGGAGAGGTGCAGTTAGAGAAACCAAATGTTTACTGGAGAGGTTATCTTTAGGTGCTGCTCAAGGAGTGATTGTTGACTAACCCTCTTGAAGCATTAAGTTATTGGTTATGTGCCAGATCACTTGGGTTGAAACTCAGGCCAGTGTCATTAGCCCAGTTACCTACTGCGTTGTTGTTATTGTCAACAAAGATCTCAATCTAGGGCAGTTTTCATGGCTCCATTGTTGGGTTGTAGCGCAGATAAGCCACACATGGAAGCTATTTCTGCCTATCTCCCTCTATAAGCCTGGTTCCTGTATCTAGATTGTGTAGCAGGGTGTTGTTCATTTTCAGTGCCACACATGAGTGCAGAACACTGATGGAGAACCATATGTCCTGTGACACATCAGCAGTTAAGAACATGGCCTGTTGATATAAACAACCTTAGTAAGCTGGCCTCATGTTGGTGTCTTGTAGAAAGTTTATGGGTTATTATAACATTTCTTCAGCTGCCTGCATGCTAACAACATTTTGTGATTATTGTAATCCTTTTTTCCATTGATTGGCAGGAAAGAAAACCACCAAATCCTCCTCTTGTGTAAGTCAAGCAGAAAATCACCACATTATGAAATAAATGCGGGAAAACAACTTCGTTAGATGTCAGAGGGTCATCAGTTGCTTTTGGAAGATGCAAAAGTTTCCGAATACTTATTAATTTGAATTACTGCAGCCAAGGACTTTGTCTTTCTTTGACTCTTGAATTGCACACAGGCCAACCAGTAGCATAAGTGTTATAAAATTTGTGGTTCAAGGCGCTAACCGAATGCCTCAGGCATTGAATAGGAAACTGGGAGCAAGTTATAGTTCTTTAAACTCATTTTTGATTCACACTTGTGGATCAGCACAATTTTGTATAACTCTGAAGGTTACGGAATGAATTACCTGTCCACATACTGAGTAAAATTGCTACCCAAGGCCTTTTGTCTGCAAATCATAAGCAATACAAACATGTCTTTGGAGTTTCTTAAAAAGGGTTATAAATGTGTCATTGTAATAGTTTTTTTTAGTAATAGTTTTCTGTTTGTTTTCAAGCTCCTAAAAAGTCCTGCCAAACCTTTTACTTTTGATAAAGTCTGAAAGTTTTACAGTTTCAAAAGAAGGGGGAACATCTCAAATGTTACACATTTCAGTTTCATATTTCATTTTGGGGAAAGGAAGGCTTTTGATCTACAGACTACTGCCATCTACTCCAAGAGCATTGATCAGCTGGCGCTGTGAGCTTTTATCCAAACAGAGGTTTGACCTCTTTTTGGAGACTCAGGGTTTCTGCCTGCTGTTGCTGCTTCTGTTGACTGAGAGCTAAACTGCAAATCAGAGAACCTTTCAACACCCACAGTGGGAATTGCTGAATGCCCATTCAGTTCAGTTTAACTCTTCTGTCCTGACATCTTCAGCTCTGTCCTATTCATTTCAGTTTTACTTTTATTCTGTTCTCTTTTTATTTTTGTCCTATTGTATTAATGAATTATTCTTGTCATAAGTCAGTTATGGAAAATCAGGAAGGAAAACTTGACTACATCAGACTCTGAGTATGATGTCTGGGAACAACTTGTTACCTTTTGCTTAGAAATTGTATGTTGTGCTTCCCTTAAACAAATCCTGACTTCCTCCTATATCTCACATATGAATGACTAATCCCTGCTTCTGCTTGTGATGCAGGAAAGTTGTTGTTCTGGGACACCCAGGTGGGATAGTGAGGGCTGTAAAAAGCTTTGCAGATGTGTGATGTCAGTTGTTATTCCCAGCATTATCGTAATCAGTTGTGTCACAGTGAAGGGCATGGCCGTGTGTCAAGAACTGGGAATTAAAATTTTACAGAGTCGCCATAAAGCTGGGGGTGGAGGCGTGGGGGTGGGGACCGTGGGTTCAGGAAATCCATCACAATAGCTGAAACTGCTTGCAGGAAATATGAGCACTGCACTGTTTTTCAGCAGAATCTGCCACAGTGACTGAGAAATGTTGCAATTTAAAAAGGGAAGGGGGGGATCATTCAGAATTTTAGACCTTTCAAGATTATAGTGGAGTCTATCTTTCATGAGGAAATTGCAGTCCATTTGATAAGCTTATCTTCCTTATAAACGCTCTTTTTTTAAGGTACTGTTGCTCAAATGACATTTACTTTGATTTCTACAACTTCAAAGTAAAAGTTGGTTCTCCGAGTTTCAGTCACAGACTTCAGAGCTCCAGAGCTTAGGTGAAGTGAAAGATGATCCATTTGATGGGGGAGATTTGGTTAGTTGAGGAAATTAACCTGCTGGGGAGCTCCCTTGATCTGGTGCTTCTACTTTAGCCTATAATGAGCCTTTGCAATATGAGAGTTCTGTGTCAGAGTAAGAGACAAGGTCAGGCCGTGGAAACTGGTTCACGGACTCCTTACATTAACATCACGTGCACATCAATCTTGAAAAATTACACCATTCTGTGTATTTAGATGTAGCTGTTTCACCCCAACACAAGGACTCTGGAGAGAGGCATCTGGACTGGAGATGGTGAGATAGGGAGAGATGGAAGAGGAAAGAGACAAAGTCAGACAGGAATCACTAGTCTTGGAAGAACTGTGGGAAAGGTCTGGGTTATTGGTTGTACTCTTGAAGGGAGGTGAAGCCCTACATCTGCCCTCTTTGGCTCTATATGCCAAGGTCATGACCTCATTCTGTCATTAGTGTGCATGACATTGAGCCTGGTCGGGCTCGTGGTCAGTAGGAGCCTGTGGGTGACTGACTATAATGCAGTAGCCACAAAGGCAGTTTGGCCTGGGAAAATGTTGGAGCAGTCCAAGTCTCTATCAAACTGTGTGAGAGACAGAGAAAGACACACAATAGGAAAGTGTGCACAAACACACTGTTGGACCAAGCTTTGATGTTAAAGGAAATCAGCCAGATCAGCATCCCATTTAAGCCCAGTCACGGTAGGCAGATAAATCAATCTACATCAGTATGGCACAGACGGCAGGAGACTCGCAAGAGCAGGGAATCTCAGATCTGGAGATGATCGCCTGCTCCAGCGGTTTGCTCTTTCTTTGATGAGTTGACAATATGCTTAGTGTTGCTCCAAAGATCGGGCATTGAGTTCATAAAGTCTGGATAAATACAACCAAAACAACAGACATCCTACCATCTGTTAAGTTTGATAGTGAAGGGAAAGCCACTAAACTGGCTTCAGCTCAAAAGTATTATTTAGTTTAACAGTAAATCTAAATTAGTGACAGAAATCTACACATAACCAGAAGTTATTCCTGGCTTATTAGCTGTTGCATCATGGTAGCTGCATTGATTGTTGCACATGTGAAAAAGGAGAACAAGAGCTAAACAACTGGTCAGATGGAAAGTGGGTCAGCTGGCCAACTGCCATCCGAGTCAAGCTAAGGCAGGCCTCCATCTCCATCACCTGGTTTTTTGGATTAGGTTCACATAGCTGTGGCCTATCGAAGACCCCTGCACGGGTTTGTAGGGAGGGAGGAAGAGCTCTTGTTGAACCGTGAAGGAAACGCTGAATTGGACTTTCTCACTGGGCTAATTTAAGAGAGCCCTGTTGTTTTAACACCATTCCAAGTCCAAGGCCTAGTGCTGTTTTTATTTTGGGGGGGGCAGACAGAGAGATTCTTAACCCACTGCCCTTGGGATACCAGTCTGCATTCCTGCTGTTGGCTTGACCACAGCAGGACCCCTGCAGTGGGTCGAGTGTGAGTAGACTCTCATTGGAGAAGCTCCTGTTGCACTGTGTATGCAGTTCGGTGTGTTTATTGAAGAGTTTAATAGCATTAAAAGTACTCAAAGATTATTTCCACCCAGCTGTGCTTATGTCCGTTTTCAATATGTGCATAGAAAATGGAAATGCCAGAATTATTAAAAAATATTTTAAAGTATAGCAAAAGTTTTTATTATTATGTTTGGCTGAGGGGGAGATCTTGCTGTAGGACCTGTTTCTTCTTTTTCTTGTTTAATTTCCGGCAGTGTAGACGCAGTATCTGCATTTTGCTGCCACAAATCCCAACGTGCTTACACTCCACCAAATCCTTAATAAATACAGAATAAAAGGAGTGGCAGACAAATAAAACTCCTATTTGTCTACCTGCTTGTTGTGGAATCTTATAACCTTTAAATTTTCTCATTTTCTTTTGTAGAGTTTTGGAAAATTATGCAATTTTTTTTTTTCACTAAGCCCTCCAAAATGATTATTGTAGGTCCGAAAATTTGAACTAAAGTGAAATATCACAAGGAATATTGAATGGATTGCCACGACATTCGGTACAGACGTTCAAGGTTCCAAGACGAAGAATCCCAGCTACTTTGGGGAGCCCCCCACATTTCAACCGGTCCCTCTACTACATAAAAATCATCATTTATCCAGTAAAATATCTCCACACCTGTAAAATGGGTTAGCAAAAAATCAGGTGTTCATAAATTGACCAGACGATGTACCCTTATGACTCTGGTTATCCCCTACCTTGAAATCTAGCACAACTTTGAGGTTGACATTTTAGGATTGCTATGAAATTTTGTAAAGATGTTCATGTTCCCCACGGGATGAATTGCAATTCTTTAGTCATCCTTTAACTTTTAATCTAGCACCATCATCAAGTAAATCTTTCAATTTGTCCAATACTTTGTCTTCTGAAAAAAAAAATCCCTGCAAAACTATTGACATTCCCCTGTACTTTGTGTTTGTAAGCATACTAATATGTAAAACTAAAATAGGTGGCAAGATATCCCTAGCAAGCTAACCAATAGCTCCATACCTATATAGATGGAAGGATAGATAGACAGGAGGTTTGAGGCTTCTGCTGCCTGCTGAGCTCGTCAGTGTGTCGGTGGGATAGTGGGTTTTCCCAGAGGAAGGAAGCTTGATATGCTCTTAGGCCCAACAGGCCTTTCGGTGCTCCTCGGTGTGTGGGAGGAGCAGATCTATGAATGCACACATTCAGATGTATACACAAACATGCCACAACTCAATTTTCTTTTCCAACCTCCTGCAAAACTGCTATCATTATTTTTTATCTTTTCTTGTTGTGTGCTCCTCGGCATGTTGGCACCCCCCCCCCCCCCCCTTCAGTTAAACAAGGATGAGTGGTTTTGTCACATTGTAAAGTCATCAAAAGGTGGGCGAAGCAGCAGGGCTCCTCTGCTTGCTCCCATGTCTCATGCGTTTCCACCGGCTTGTTATGACTTAAACAGTCACATTCTACCCCCTCACCTCATGGAAAGAGATGTAATAAAGCATCGAGGGAGAGAAAAATGGAATGAGAGATTTGGAGGGATAGATAGACTCTTAGAAAGGGTAACACATACAAACTTGAGATGGTGGTAAAAACAGGTCGGGCATCATGTGAAGCAGAAGGATGGAATTCTTACCCTCCAAAGAGTTGATGACACAGAAACAGCTCCTGTCACTGCAACTACATCTTCAAATAAAGATTTTGGACTTGAATGGTTCATTTTATCCAAGCAGTTTTGGATGATCTCCCGATCCAGTCTGATTTTCCTTTCCCTGATATATGCATGTGACTTTACTATGGGAGGTCAGTCTCTTGCCCCCTCTCATCAGAAGCAGCCTTTAAAAAAATGTTTGGTGTTCATTTCAGTGCAAAAACAAAGGGGCCTGAAGTTGCAACAAGCTGCTTGAACAATGGAGCGGCCCATCAATTTGCAATAAAATGAAACGTCCTTTATTACAGCATTGTAGAAGCCAGCACATTTATAGCTAATGGCCAGCTATAAACGATTTTATGCATCTATGTTTTATACTGCCTGTCGGCGTCAAGTGTTGAATGAAACAATTTAGACTTTTACACTGAACAAACTGTTGTATAAAGTTGTATATAACCATTTATAAGGGGTATAAAACATGTTTTGAACTTTCATGGTAGTTAATAGTGGTTATTGTGGTATTGCTAACTCTCTCGCTGCAGTGAGTCAAAATGCTGCTGTTACTTCATCATTTATGGAAGCAGTTGCTGCAAGTACTGTAATTCCTACATCTTAAATAAACTATGGATGCCATCGCTTTGGGTATATTGTCCTCAACTGACCTCTTTCTGCAGACCTGTCCAGTTTACTTAAAGGAATAGTTCAAAAAGATGGGAAACACGCTTATGGGCTTTTTGCCAAGAGTTAGATGATAAGTTCGAAACCACTCTCCGTTTGTAGAGTAAGTATGAAGCTGGAGCTAACAGCTGGTTAGTTTAACTTAGCGTAAAGACTGGAAACAAGGGGAAAGTACTAGCCTGGGACTGTCCAAAGGTAACAAAACCCACCGACCAACACCTCACTAATTACCACATTATGTTTTGTTTCTTTAATCCGTACAAAAAACGAAGTGTAAAACATCAAGTTGTGATTTTACAGGGGTTTAAAGTCTTCATGCTAAGCTAAGCTAACTGCCTTTTAGTTGTAAGTACATATTCAAAGGACAGATAATAGAGTGGTATCTCATCTACATCTCGTGTGTTTACACGTGTCTACATCAAGAAAGCAAAAAAGTGTTTTTCTCAAAATGTCAAAAATATCTCTCTAATTTACAAACTTAACTTTAAGTGCATGCACTCCATGTCTTGTTTACCCTTTTAAAACCTGAAGTCTGGTGGAATCACTGTTTACTCCTGGACCCATAGCCAGTTCCACAAATTAGGATGTATTGCACACTGACACACACAGCAAACTCATGCAAAATACTTGCTGGGCAACAGTAACAATGATATTGAATAAGATTAAATGCTACACATTTACCCCTTGAATATGGAAGATTATTAATCTTCAAGCTAGTGTGGGATCAAGGAAAAAAACTGATATGGATATTTCTAAATCATCTTTTTTTCAAAGGTAATGCTTTGATTTTTACAACATGGCCTGGTTCACCTTAAGAAACTGGGCTGTATGGACTCCAAAAAAAGGCTTGACACACCACTGAGCTGATATGCACATGTGGCTCAATGGTGTGTTGTTGAACTGTAAGTCAGTTAATTAGCAAGTCTAAGCACCATAAAATCCCAGTCTGGTGGTTGCTTTGTCGTGGCCTTCACACTGGAACCCACCACATCCTTCAAAGAGATGTAATTATGCAAGGACAGAATTATGACCCCGAACAGTGGCTGCGTCAGACATCCAAACTGGTTTTAAAGAAATCTGACAGTTTGAGGTCAGGGATAACACAATATTTACCAGAATGAAATTGCATTCAGCAGCGCCGTTTTGTGAGGGTAGTCAAGTTGAAATAGGTTCATAATAAAACTGGATCTGCAGTGACAAACTACATTGAAAGTCACAGTGAAAATGAGGCCAGTGAAAAACTGCTGAGCCTCCTGACACAGCCTACGTTGTAAAACATGACTGCAGTGGTAAGGAGTCATCAAAATGTGCTGCTTGATGCTTTGGTGGTGTTTCTCAGGTAAAAGTGTAAGAATCTTAATAAAAATTATGCCAGCAGGTCTGAAAGAATGAATCTGCTCAATTTAAGTTAGTTAGAAGAAGTCAGTGGAGCTACTTGACCAGCCTTATTTTAACACGAAATGGGGCAAAAGGAAACCAAGATAGTTCATATGGAGATACCATCTATCTATGCATAGACTGAAGGATATCCAAAGGACATTTCATGTGTCCTCATGTGTATGAATCAGGGTAAGAAGTCCACTTATAAAATCATAAAACCACTAAAATGCTTGCCCTGAGCTTTTTTTTTTTTTTTTTTTTTTTTTCTGTCCAAAGCTTCTCTTCTCTGTCTGTAGGGGGCAGTATGGTTTCATCCCTTCTGCCTGGAGCTGTCTGGAGGGATCTGTAGCAGCTCTCAAATTACAGACCCTGACACTAAGCTTTTGCTCTTGCAGCAGACGTCTCCTTGGCAAGCAGGACCCTGCTGTTTATGCCAAAATGCCAGAGTTAAGCAACTAACTCTAGATTACAGTGCGCATATTTGAAAATATCCATGAAGTTTGAAAATCGTCAATTAAACTAAACACAGATTTCAGATGGTGTGTGGTTGGCTGATACAGACACCATTAATATGATGCTGTTCCCTAGAACAGTGAACCACTTGGAAATCTTTTACAGTTTTTGATTTCAGATGTGTTGCTACACCCAGAGCAGATGTAAAAACACCAAAATGGCCTCTGTCTCTGCCAGGCCATTTGGGCCTTCGGTGTTTCCATCATCAGGTGGACGTGGCTGCTGTTTTTCTGCAGTAGGCCTCAGTTAAAGTGGCTGGGAGATGCTGTAACCTGTTCAATCTCCAACATGAGACAAATAACACACTTTAAATACTTTACAGTGAATCGGACACATTTTCTAGATGCGGTCTGCCCATTGTACGAGTACAAGGTTCAGCATATCAGCAGAAATGTATTTTTGTCATCTTTCCTCTCAGAGTGGACTGATGACAGGGGCCTCAGTTGACCAGAATGCAGTGCAGCTGTAAGACTGACATGATGCCTTTTAGGTAAAGGGAGTGATAATGATGGTGATAATAGTATGTTTACCAGCTATCTGGCAATGTAATGTAGATCTGTTCCTGGTAAACTGTCAGAACAGTGGGATGAAAGCAAGTCCAGACTTGTCCTCTCAGGGGTGATGAAAGGCATTGTGGGGAACGTAGGAGACCCTTGGAATGAATTGACCACAAGTAATTGCTCACATCTACAAGCCTCTGACCAAAATGATGCAGCGTTTCCAACTCTTCATGTGTGTCTGCCGTGACAAACATAATGGAAGGGTCCGTTATAGGTAGGATCAAGAAAAACATTAAAGTTTTCTTACATCAGAATTGAGGGAAAATGTTAGTTTTATGGTCAGCAAGGCCTTTCAAATTGTTTTAATTGCACTGAGAGAGAAAGAAAGGGAGGCGTTGGGTGGTGGGATTGTGTGTATGCGTGTGTGTGTGTGTGTGTGTGTGTGTGTGTGTGTGTGTGTGTGTGTGTGGGTGGGTGTGGGTGGGTGGGTGTATGTTGGGGGGGTTAACAGAGAAACAGAGGCCTATGCTCTGTCCACAGTTCCCCAGTGCCTCTTCCGAGAAATGGACAGAGAAGAAGAGGGAGGTGTGTGTGTGTGTGTGTGTGTGTGTGTGTGTGTGTGTGTGTGTGTGTGTGTGTGTGTGTGTGTCTTTGTGCGGAGGAGGGGGACTTAGCTGACACATGGACAATGTCAGTGTCAAAATATGCAAGCTGTATCCCCTTAGAAGAGTCAATGCAAGAAAAAAATTCAGCAAACACAGCAAAAGTTCGAGTATGGTCTTGAATTACAGCAGCAAGTGTTGATTAGTGAATAGAAACATGATTGATCACTACTGATAACTGAATTGATGATTCTGCTGTGAAGTTAACTATGTTTATGACATATAATGCTCATTTTAATCTTCATTCGTTTTAGTGAACACTCAGAGTTTAACTGAATTTATTACTGCTGAAACTTTATTTTATGTTCACTACTTTTGCGCGTGTATACATTAGATGCAGCTTTTAAAAGCTCCATCCTGGGCTCTACATGGATAGAGCTAATATCATATCATAGATATTCTATACTGTTAGGAAGTTCATCTTTAAAATCCATCATCGGTTTTGTATAGAAAATGTTAATCTGCAAAGTAACTATAGTTGTAACGTAAGAGTAGTGGAGTAAAAATTACAATATTTCCATTTGAGATCTATTGGAGTAGAAGTGTAAAGTAGCATAAAATTTGAATACTCAAGATAAGTACAAATATGTCATAAATAACACAGTACTAGATTTTGTGTACTTTGTAACTTTCCACCACTGTTCAATTCCAACATCAACAATAAATGACTAATATACACAATGTTTCAACAAACACAGGTCCTCTCCTGAAGTGTTGCCAGACCTTTTTTTTTTATCTTGCTATGGATGAGTTCAGCGAGAGTTGGGGCCTTATCTCTGGTTTATCTGACTGAGGCAATTTAATTAATCATACTAAAACCTAATCATGCTGAAAATGTATTTTCATGGCACATATTTTGTAAGAGAAGTGATTTTTTTTTTTTCTTTATCAGTGAGACTCAATTGCTAACTGATATCTCCACTGAAAAGGAGTACAGTGTTTTTTCTGTACTTTGTGATGTATGCTGCCCAAGTCTAGTGGGGAACATTTAGTCCCCTATGAGGAGATACATGACTTTAATGGCAGCAAGAAATTTCCCATGTTGCGCTACACCTGTGGGTTCTGTCAGTGTGGGGTGAACATTTTTACATTTGTTCACCCAACGCGCACACACATACACACTTTTTCTCTCTGAGGGATCCATATGTGAAGGAGCATTGCGGTAGTGTGGACGTGTCAAGCACTGATCAGGGAACATGTGTCTGGATTTAGTTGTATATTGACATTCAAGTATGTGTGTTTTTCAATGTCAGTCACCTCACTGTTGTGTTTTCATAATGCGCACTTGGTTTGGTGTCCATCTGGCCAAAAACACCTCAACATCACTGATTATATTGCCTCTCGCTCTGTACGAAAAAAAGGCCGTCAGCAGCAGTGGCAGCAGCGGCAGTCGTGGCGGCAGCAGCGGCAGTAGCGAACAATTACATCAGTGCCCGCCTACTATCCAAAAGAGCAGATTTTGTTATGTAACAAATCCAAGAGCTGCATGGAAAACCCAGTGCTGTTCCCAGTCCTGTTCCTAATCCTCCCTGCAGTTGGCCTTAAGCCCTTTTAGCCCCGTTGACAGCATTCAGCCAGGGGTTGTCATTAGGATGAAAGCTCTGCGACTCACCTGGTTACACAGCTGTCTGTTAGGAGAGGGAAGGCATGATTACAGAGCGGAGCTGGTCCTCCCGCCTTCGCTAGCATGGACCAACACGCTTTTCAAGGAGGCCGAAGGAACCAGAGATGAGAAGGCTGGGTCGGCCGGGCCGCAGTCGTTGTTGTTGTTTTGATGATGTTGTTGGTTTCTGGAGAGAGATTGACGACTTTTCAACAGGTGTTACCTAAACAAGCTTTATAGGCCTTTGCTGCTTTGCCATTCCAAAACACAAGATTATGGACCATTGAGTTACAGCAATGCTGGACTTGAACCTGAAGCGTTTTATCTCAGCCCTCAGATGTCGTCCCAGCCTGTTTCTTGTCTGTGTGTGTAGAGATTCCCTAGCAGCCCGACAATGGGTTCACTTGACCTCTGTGCTTCGCGCTTTCAGGAGGATTCAATCACGGAAACCTTTCAGCAGCCAGAGTCCACGGAGTTCCAAGTTGTTGTGAAAAATTAGGCTCTGGAAGGAAGAAAAACAACCAACTTTCCACGCAAAACCTGATAAATTACATAAGAATTCACCAGAAATGTCTGTGGTCTTAAGTGCAGCTTAGTGATCTGTTTTGGCTTAAAAACACAATGGTCCAAAGCAAAAATTACAATCTTTAGGAGCTAATGGGGGAGCTTAGCCGATGTTAAAAAATATGTCCTAAAATCAAATAGATGACTTTGACTTTACATGGCCAATCAAAACATGGGGTCCGGTTGTTTAATTAAAATTATTTGTACTTTTCTAAATAAATTCATTGTGGTAGATCCATGTTTTGATGAAAATTAAATAGATATTAAAGGAAAATTTCAAGGGAAGTTCAACCGCCCCCATGCAATGTTTTGCATACTTAACTGTTGATTTTAGAACAAATAATAAAGGGTCTGGCTATTTGATAGCCATGAAGGAGTTGCATGAAATATAATAGCTGAACATACAAAGAAAAGAGGGACTCTTACCGTCACCTTACCGGACACTGACTAACAAGTGAATTCTGGGAAGTACTAGGCAAAAACACCACAGCAGTAGGTATACTTACCACCTAATAAAGAGCAATTATCACTTTCTGTGTTTAGTCAGAACTGCAGCAGAAAAATTCAAGATTTGCTGCACGTAATAAAACACTGACCTAACAGCTGATCACTACCACAACATCAATGTTTGATTTGGAAATCACAGTCACACGGGCCTACATCATAAAATCTTCATCCCAAAGCAGCACAATACACACAGGCGGACGTCCTGAGCATGAGAGTAATTTGGCCATTAGACGAGAGAGATTAGGTGCTCTTACCTCTGTTGACATGGGCAGATGCTGTTGAAAAGGGTCCCCGTGGCCTCATGGGAAAACCCTTTTGACGTCAAAGTGCGTTCCAAGCTCACGGATGGAGTGTTTTCGTACGAGCTGCCTGGGCTTGGGTTACAGTAAAGAAGGGGAAATTGCAACCACAGAGCTAAGAGGGGAGCTTGGACTTGGAAGCCTTGCTCCTTCTCAGTATGATTGTGTACCGACACAGAGAATCATCCTTACCGTCTTTTTCTTATGCTTTCTTTTCTTTTTCTCCCATATTAAGCTCATTCGTACTTGTTTTCGTTAATCTTTGTCCTCCCTATCTGTTAGGGGCATATAATTATAAGCTTTTCACAATACTATAGTGTTATTTTTCCATGTTCCCCTCACGTCTACCGAGCCCATTGCTGCCCTTGTTTGGCTAAATTTTTCTCCCTTGTGTTCCTATTTTCTCAGTCATCGCCCTTGTTTTTTCCTGCTTGTTTATAATTGAAATCTTTAAAACTCTTTTTTTCTCTGAAAAGCACCACAACTAATCTGTTTTTCATAAAAAGGCTTTTAACATGAATTTGATTTGACTCACTCAACCTGGCTCATTCCTTCTCCTCTTCTCACTTCCCTCCAGGTGGCGGTATGCTGAAGGTGTTGAATCCAAGCGGTGACAATTCCAGCTGTTTCTGCTGAGATGTGGCGTTGAAGCATCCATGGAGCATGAGTCGGCAGAGGGTGTGAAGTTGTGGCCAGCTGTTTGGCTGTTACCTGCCCTCCCTCTCTCTGTCCCTCTTGCAAAAACACATGCATAAATACAGATGTAGATGAATGAATGCACATGTGTGCACTAACATCCACTACATGAACATGAACACTAGTACAACACCAGATTAATACACATGTGCTTGAATGCCCACATGTGTTTGTGTGTATTTACAGCTTCCGCAGCCCAAATCTTTGATTACAGATTGTACAGCAGAGACGGCCACAAATAGATGGTTTTGTGTATTAGTAGGTCCACAGAATATGGTGTTTAAACTGTAGTCCTGAGTAAAGGATGAGGTTGAGCCACATCTAATAATGGTTCATGGATGGTGCGGATGATCACTTTCTTCACTGTAAACGTGCAGCGCCCCGCTTTAAACACTGATGCCTTGATGTATACCGGTCGTAAAACAACACTGAGGTTCAAACAGCAGAGAGACGAACAAGTAACAGTTTGTTACTATGATGCAGCTTTGGAATAAACACGAGGGAGAACTGCATGATGTATAACAATGCTTTATAACCTTTTTTTTTTTTAACGGTCTGAAGATTAGACAGGTTGTAAACTAGCTAACAATTAAGACAGATTATCTAAACTACTGTTTTTGGAGGTAGAGGCAAACGCACACACCTGAAATGGAAGGATGTCGGTCTAATAATTTTACTGTTTGCCTTTGTATTTTTCCTCCAAACAAGTTTGGCTGACCTGTTTGTTTAAAAGCTGTCTGATTGTCTCATCGCTGACATTTTTTTGTTCCTCGCTGGGCTTGACTTTAGCCATGTGTTTGTGTTCCCAGATCTCAGCAGTTAACTTGGGAGAGTTTCCACGGAACCAGTGAACTATAGCATAGCGATAGAGAAGATTGGAGTATTTCAATTTTCTCCCGCTCTAAACTTCTCTTCTTCTTTTTGGCCACTAAGGGACAGTGGAAACAAGGAATGAAAATAATGCTGACAAAGTTTCACCTCAAATTGACCCTCCATTTGGCGCTGGTTTGGTCTCCACCAACTGAGGGAAATGACTGCCTCTTTAGCAGCTAAATGCACCACTGTGTTCACCAGCAAGTTGTTAACTTTGTCCTTCTGAAACCCATTTATTTACAATAAGGGGAGAAGATACTTTAAGTAATAGTATTCACAGTGCTGCCCTTCCAGCACAAGTCAACACAAAGACCTTTTCAGGGCCAAACCATATTGCATGTACAGCTTCTATGATTAATATAAAAACCAACAAATTCTCCACTGTCTTCAGAACAGATCTCTCGCTCTACCTAACAATTGATTCTTTTATTGTTTTTGCGCTCTGCGCTCCCACAATGAAAATCAACTGAGGCCTGCAAAGAGCGTGGCCATCTGTAATAACAAAGAGCAGAGCCCTTTATTCTACCAGTTGCCCATTTTCTCGCTGGCGTGTGCTTGTTTTCCCCCTCGCCCGCTCCCTCTCAGCTCGTTGAAACTTAG
The DNA here is from genome assembly GCF_016859285.1 of Xiphias gladius. NCBI lineage: Eukaryota > Metazoa > Chordata > Actinopteri > Istiophoriformes > Xiphiidae > Xiphias > Xiphias gladius. Next base: position 8,364,169 of record NC_053412.1, on the reverse strand, counting down.
TGGTACGGTGTTTATTTTACAGCACTTTGCCAGGAATGTGCGGGGGGCACGCACCAAAAATTGCCAATGAAACTCAGCAAAATAACATTTGGCTTCTTTACCAAAGGAGATGGGAGGGGCAAGGTGAAGGTTTTTTTTCAGTGACAAAGGTAATTTGCAATACGGTTTGGATTTCATCTGTGTGCAGTGGGGGAGGGAGGTTAAGTAATGGCAAAAAGGTGAGCTCAGGCCAAAGTAAACACACCTTTCTACAATAGACCCCCTTACTAGCGCTGGTTGGCAGGAGAAAGTGCTGGTATAGCTAAGGCTCAGGAAGTGCTTCTCATGTGTCACGGGGGGTTAATTGTGTTTTGGTGTTATCTTAGAAACAAGACCCCCCATAAACCCCTTCAATGCCCCCCTAAAGCCCCATAGACTGCAGCTAGGCACCTGGACAAACACAACAATGTGGAATAATGAATTATGATTGGATACATACTGTAGTGTAATTGTCCTGCTTGTAACTCTGCCCATATTCTATCCAGCTCGCAAGCATTATAACCAAGGCCACACAGTTAAACAGTCTATCCTTTATGGCAGATAATTCAGTCTAGTTACCAAATATCTTCTGTTTATTTCAAAATCTGCATTTTCTTCATTTCATTCCATCTCTCCTTCCTCATTCTGCAGCTCTACCTTGGAGTGTGTTCCAGCCATAATGATGGCCTCTGTGTGTGGCGTGTTAAGACAGCCGGCCAAGGGAGAAATTGCTGCTCTTGCACCTTGCATTCTTGGGCTGGGTGTCGGGGGCCTCACCACCGCTCTCTGTGGCTTCCAAGATCGGAAGCTCGCCCTTAACAATGACTGCTGCCGGCTCGATTGCGTGTGTTGAGCAAATTTCTGTCGGACTGTGTGTTATTCTGAGAGGAAAGGAGCTTGTGTGCAAAGTCAGTCAGCACAGTGTAATGACTGGGAGGAATGATCTGCTCTGATTGTGAAGGGCAGCCTATTGTATTCTGTTTTATTACAGCAAAGGCCAAAAACACAGGAGACAGGCTGGTAGCTTGCAGCTATTACAATCAATGCCAGGTATTATACAAGATCTTTAACCTGATCAGCTTATGACTTTTCACCGCCTTAGTAAACTTGCAATATAAGCAAAAAAATCCATCGGTCTTAAGAATATGTAGAGCAATACTCACTAGAATTATTGCTCTCACAATTAATTGCTAAGTCTATAAAATGTCCAGAAAATATGAAAAATACAACCGACACCCCAAGCTGACATTTTCGTATCATTTCTTTTGTCCGAACAACAGTCAAGACCGGAGAGATATTCTTTTTACGATGATATAAAACAGAGAAATGTAACAAATTCTCATATTTAAGAAGCTGGATCCAGGGAGTCTTTATCATTTTTTCATGACAAATGACCTAAACAAATGCTGACGATGAATTTTCTGTTGATTTGAACTGAATATTCACTCCATGCTGAGTAAGTTTGTGAACAAAGCCTGCAAACCATTGGCCAACTTCAAGTAAATTCAACAGACGTAAGGTTCTTTGAACTGCTTGAGTGTATATATGTAAACCCTACTTACATGCACTGGCATCGCTTGTAAAACTTTATCAAGATGCATAACATTTTCAGATATGACGTCTCTTCTGTAGATTCAGGTGTCCATAGCACAACACCGAAAGGCTCAATGCTTTGTTTTAATTATAATTTATTGACTGTTGAAAGTTTCAAAGTTAAAAAGTTCATCCTCTGCATCAGGAGAGAGCAATAACTCTGGTCTTCTTCTTAAAGAAACCTCCCTTTGCCAAGATTAGATAAATGGTTTGGTCAGTAGGGAGGAGATGTGCCGAGCGTGTGCAGCTACCTGACCAGGAGTCAGCTGTCTGTTAGTTCCAGTGCAAATCCCTGAGATTGTGTGATGCCTGCAGAATGTACAGGCAAGTGAGGTGCACCACAAAGAGCTATGGAGCAGAGGAGGGGGATTAATCACAGAAAAGACGTGGAAAATCCTTCCTCTGAGTTCATTGCTTCGTCACTGATGTCGACTGCGCTCGTACTCACTTGTTCAGACAGACGTCAGTGCTTGGCTGTCTTATTCATTCTTGTTCTATCTTAATCTATGTCTTACATGCCTTACTGTCCTCCTTTGCCAACAGAGCCACTCCATCTCTCATTCCTGTTTTCATTGCTCCTCTCTGTCTCTGTCACACACATGAAGACACACAAAATGATTTACAAGGACAAGCCCAGCGCTGGGCTTTCTCAATCTGTGCTGACGTCGATGGCTGTGAGATTCCCACCGCTCCCTCTGCCCATTTATCATCTGTAGTGGTACAATTACATAACTTTGTTTGCACACAGGAAAAGAGGAGCATGTCGGCGCCGGGGTTCCAGCAGGGGATGGTAGCGAAACGAAGAAGCCTGCGGATTCTGAAATATGTAAACGCGCTGCTGTGACAATCATGCTTGCTTGCGTACGGCGTGTGCGCACACACGCTGAAATACACGTGCCGCACACCCAAAAGCGTGCATACTCGCATCAACATCACGCATGCTCTTGAAGACACTGACAAACACACAAAGTAGCACTGCTCACACTGCGTGTGAACCTACTGAGTCACTTAACCTTGTGTTTTCAAGGTCGAACCCAATCCTTAATACCACCAAAATCACACATTTTTTACGTGCCTGTATGCCTTTTCGACATCCTGAGCGGAGAATGAGTGATGGTGTTCCAAGTCTGCACGTGGGCTTTGGCGTGAGTCATGTGTCTGGATGGATGAGCCTATATTTTTGTATTTTCGCATGTGTGTGCCAGTCTGACATTCATGGATGTGTGTGTGTGTGTGTGTGTGTGTGTGCCGCCAGACTTGCTTTCCACTGAAGGCCTCATCATAATCTCTCTGACTGTTTTCCTTACCCCCCTTACTTGAGTAATTGATTGGCATGATTTACACAGTAATTATCTAAGCATGCAATCTTTGGGATCCGCCGTGTTTTGATGGCTAGCTTGTGGGCCGATGTCGGAGGGGAGGATTACCGACGCTACTCACAAGAAGACATTAATTACGGAAGGGGAGAGGAGAGGCGAGTGAGTTATGGAGTCAGTTAACTCTGTCTGTCCTGCTCAGTAATAACTTGTAAGACCGTCTTGCCCGTCCGTTGTGCTTCCTCTGTGAATTTAATGACATTTCTCCAGTGTTTTTCCTAAGCGCGAGTTTATACCCTTGCGCGGTCCGGATCCACTGGGGACACATTTTAGTTCGTCTTTCCAAATACCTTAAATAATTCGAAGCATGAGAAAGATGGGAAGTTCTGCCCAGTGCTGTATCTTGCACTGCAAAACATATCTATCATATCAAGTCAAATTTGGTTTTAAGTGTCATAATGGTTTTTTTTTTAAGCTGGAAAAAGAGCACAATTAAGCTTAATTTCCACTTTGCTAAAGTATTATTTTTTTTAAAACTTTGTTTAAAGACATTGGCACATATTGTGATTAAATGTTCCCACTGGATCCTTTTTTCAAAATAAGAGCACAAAAGTGATTATTACATGCCTAAATGACAATGTGCAGGAATGATGAGGCTGAGATTCATACAGTGTTCAGTATTATGGTCACCACCAGAGTACCAGAAGTCACTTCCCTCCTTCTGGTATGTGTGAAGGTAATAAACCCAAACTGAGTGTAACTGTCAGTGGGAGCCGCTGGCCTCTGATTAACTGAACCAGTGTTGCGTTAAGGCCTCAACAGGCTTGAGTCTAGTCGAGTGCCAAAAAGCTGAATAAACATCCCTTTGCACAGAGCAGGGATACTTTCTTATTTGTTTTATCAATGAAATAAAAAAGTGTCTAAGAGCAAAGCTGCATCAGGAACAGTGTTTTTCTAAAATTCAGATGGTGCATATTTGTTTGAGAGGGACTGATTGCTGGTGTGTTTTCAAGAAAACCAACCCGTACTCACCGCCATTGCTGCCCAGGCTCAAGCAGGGGTCAAGCCATTTCAGGTAAATATATCGCAGAGATATACAGCTTTAGCACTGGTTATGTAACCGCAGTCCTGGCTCAGGCCTGAGGCATTGGCCACTTTGGGATCAGAGGGAGAGGAGGGGAATGTGAAACTCGTCGGGGAACCATCAGACACTTGGGAACAGGACACTGAAGCTTCTCATTTCAGAAAATGAGCTGAGCAGCTACTTCATGTCCACTTCAGTCTTTGCTCATATATGATTTAAAGTTCCTGCCACCTGTCACTGTCTATATTTGATGCAGAGTCATGTTATTTGAGATAACCACCCTCACACAAACACTACACGGCATATAACCATGTTTGTTCCATTAAAGTACAGAATTCAAGGTATTTTTTGGGGTATATTTAAATAGGGTGCTGCCTTTACAAGCACTGTTCTTTATCAACTGGAGGATCTGCTGTCTTCCAGCTATATGGCCAAACTTCCTCGAAAAAAGCCGATTACATAAGAATCAGCCATGTCTCAAATGGCCAACTAGGGTGTTTGCTGTTGACCCTGGCAAAATGTCTATCACCAGGGATGCCAAGTCAAAGGGCAAGCTGTCGCCACTCCTACGCACTTAGACTCTGTCTCAGTGAACACTTGGCTCCATAAATCTTTAACTTCCATTCAAACTCAAATATTGTGTTCTGCAACTTGTGTAACTCGGATGGCTTCAAAGAAACTTTTTGATTTGTATCAAAAGTTCATATACCATCGCCAAGTAAATTATGACGGTCACAGTAGCTCGTTGTTTAAAAATGTTTGCTAAAATACAGGCCCCATAAAAAAAATATATTACAGACACGCATTTCCTGAAGTACCCTGAGGTGAATCTAGGTCAAAGCCTTAATTACTCAATGATTTTCGTTGTTGAACTGGAATCCACTCCTCAAGTTTAAATCAAAAACACACTGTTGAGACATTAGATTGATGTCACCACTGGCGTTTATTTCCTCTAACCCACTTTTCACCCTAACAAGGATTAAAAGTCAAGACTGAAATCACTTAAAACTTTCCAAGAAATCACATTCTTGGGTTTTTGCACAACTATTCCAAATAAACCCTTCCCCATGGAACAGGACCATGAAAGTTGTTAACTAAGCTCCCAGCGGTTTTTCTAGTGAAGAGTAAATGTACTGACATGGGCATTTATCCAGTGAAATGTAACATAGTTTTTTGTTTTTTTATTACTCAAACCCTACCTTGCAGTCGTTGTGCCCTTACTACGTCATAACTTGTGCTTAGTGATGCTAACTGCCCTGCTGTGCACCCCTGAGTGCCTCATAATGAAAATGCTGACGGCATTAATGCAAGCAGTTACACGCAGCCAGTAGCCGAATTAATAAAAGGTCAGTTGGCAACGGCCTATTTAGTGTGCATATATGTGGGCTGGTGTGTAACAGAGGAGTAAGCCTTTAGTCTGTCTTGGCATATGACGTCACAGACATTGTGCTTTGTGTGCCTTGTCCCCGCTGTTTATGAGACCATTTCCCAGGGAAAGTAAGAATACTAATGGAGTCACCTAACCACTCTACCCTTTAGACACAGAGTGGGAGACAGAGAGATGAAGAGGGGGAAGAAAGTTTTTATAGAGGATACGCCAACATTTCTTGAAGTAATTAAGGTCTACAGCTACTATCAAAACCATGTTTTGAAGAGTTTATGAGACAAAACTTGAATGAAAGACTAACCATATTTCTGTACTGCTCTTCATAACTAAAGCAGCCGCTTTACAGAGTGCTTTATATGGAATAAAATAAATATTTAGCTCCAGGATACATGTACACTTTCAGTTCATAAAAAAAAATAAATAATTTTTTCACAGCAAGCTAAATCTGGTATCCACTGAGAGGAAACAGAGAAAGGGGGAAAACCCTCTTAAAATGACTAATATGGCAACTTCCCCAATGACATACTTGTTTCAAATTATGTCAGAATAATCTCTGAACACGGCATATACCAGGCTCCTGAACACCAGCAAGTGGAAATAACCCCTCCCCCTGATGTGCCACGACTGCCCAACCACAACTTCCCCTCTGATATCACCACTGACGCCAGTGTGGAACTCATCACACCTGCACACCACCCTCCATTTCCACAGGAGGGGCCAGCCAGAGGATGGAGACTGCAGTGAGGAACAGGAAAGTGGCTTTCTGATTAAGATTGTTAATGACGACGTGGCTCATCAGGAAACAAAATGGGAAGCAATGAGGGCTGACTAACATCCAGTCGGTGGTATGATTCAACTCCCTGGGCAATAACAGAGGGCAGTCTGACTCTTCCAGTCATTGTTTCACACTTTCCGGAGGTGGATGTACTGAGAAACACCCTCAGTCACCTAGTGACCACGTATACCGCAAAAATTATGTCCAGTTGAGCAACTCAGTCTTCCGGAAACAAGTGAATGGTACAAAAGCTAATACAATTCAACACATCACCTGAGCCAAGAAAAATTTCTCATCAATAACAGATCTTTGAACAGTTGAGGTAATTGGCAATTTTTGCCTCCAATCCTGACTCCAGGTCTGATAGCAGGTTTTAAGTCCAGCAATAGCAGCACCGGGCAAAGTATTAGTGGAGCCATTGTTATCCGGTGACCATGAAGTTGTAGTCTATCCTACTTTTGTACACATTGCAAATTACAGTATACATGCACAGTAAGAAGTATTTATTTAGATTGTAAAGAACTGTTAGGACAGCATTGTCCATAGCACAACACTGAAAAGCAGCATTGATGAATAGTTGTTTATAATTCAGTTCCCTAGTTCCCTTAGTTGTACCAGCAGAGTTTATTGTCTTTGTGACATGTATAGACTAATGTTTGCTGCACTTTAATTGTGAAACTAGAGCCAATCTCGTTTTGCGGAAACTGGTCCTTGGTTATCACAATGTAATCACGTGGAGTCACACACATGCATGTATGCACACACCTACATATCTACATACACGCACAGATGCCCCCAAACCCCGAATGTGACTCACATATTCTTTACAACAGAGAGGAGGGCATTTAGTCCGAAACACACTTCCTTCTGTGTATTTTCTTTGAGTGCTGGCTGAAATAAGCCAATCATGTTCAAGAATGTGAAACAAAAGTTCTCCTTTCATGAACCAAAAATCTGAGATAACTGGAGTCATATGGGCCCGCCTGTTTCTTTCCAGCAGAACTGGGAGGGAAACCAGTCAAGTGTTGGCCACAGAGATCCATTAGATCGCCACTGTTTCCAGGGAAACTAAATAGAGGCCCATTAGTATTCAAAATTCAGGCCTTGTTAAAATCAACTGTGAAAATTAAGACCAGGACCCTGGGGCCCCAGTATTAAAATGATTATCAGGCACGAAAATTCAGTTAATAACCAAATACATCAGCTTGATCATTATATGGTTTTCCGCAGTTTCAAGCAGGGCTATGTTAATTTCACATACCCCTAGTGTATAACAAAGTAATGTTAAGTTTTGCTGCCGTATTTTAGTTTCGTGCAGTTTATTATACAATGGCTTGCACGCAGATATAAGTCGTTGACTGCAACTACGTATGAGTGGTCGCAACATGTGACGTCAACCAACACAATCCACCAAATCAGTGTTTTTCATGGCCGTGGAATAAATCCTCTTTATTGTATGGGACACATAATGTAGGGTTGTTCTGTTTCAAGTGGCAACTGACTGGAGTCTGTGAAAATTGATGCAGATATTATATCTAATCCTTTGGAGGCTTGACCACTTGTACTGATTGGCGACTGGAGCCTTTAATTTTCTCTAAAGCTGAGGTCAAAGTTAAGACAAAGATCAATAATCAGGGGTGTTGCTGGCACTGCAGTTCTTAGACTGCTGCCTGTGTTGACACACAGAGTTCGTGATCCCATGAATTACAGTCCATGAAACATTTGCATGAGACATTTAATACAAGACTGGCAGAAAGAGCATCACTATAAACCTTGTGAAACCACTGAAAAACTGCACCTTGAGCAGTAATTTTCAATCTAAAATGAGGCCTCATTTGAAACCTCAACAAGTTAGTGTCACATAGTTAGTAAAATGAGAGCTTCCTGAAATCATCATAAATGACTCAACATTTCCAGAAAACTCTGAGGATGTACAGCACAACCTTGAATAACTCCATATATGGAGGAATATTAGCTTTACAGTTATTATTATCCTAACTGACAGACAAATTAACCCGTACCCTTGGCGCGGTAACTTCAGCTCGGCACCTCAGCAGAAACCTGAGAGCCAACATTTTGACAGGAGAACAATGCCGGGGGAGGAAATGGCCCTCCAAACCAAAGAAATATCAATAGAAAGAGCTTCTTTTGCTCACGTTTTTCTGAGCGCTGGAAGCTGGACAATCGGCGGGGTTGCAGAGACGGTGGAATGCAGGGTTTCTGGACTGAGAGTGGAGCTTGGCAGAGAAATCTCTCCCCTGCTCCAACTGACAATCCTCTAAAGTCACGATTTCAATACAAAGGCAGCTGATATAATGCACATTGGAAGATACAGAAGAAAGCGATACACTGTGAGGACTTTATACACAAGGGTAACATTATCTAGTAGTTTGGATTAATCACTTTACTCACTCTTGTTGCCAAGGTTTGTCTTATCTTAATTGCTAAAGTAACAGTAGCCACTCTGCTCGAAGTTGGTGTCAAAGACAATGCAGCTGCACTGCCTTGACTGCATTCCTTCAATTAGTGGCTGGACTTATGTGTCAGATTTGTTGAGGTTATTCTTCCATTGCAGCCTCTCCAAAACTTTCCATTACAATTCGAAGTAGGGAAAATGTGCAGACTCAGCATTGAGGAAGGCAGGACAGTGAAAAGAGAGCACTTGCACCTTCCTTGAAGATCTATCTCTCTTTCTTGCAGTTGCTTTCCTCCTTGACAAAGCGCACATTGCAGCACATATGGGAGGCCCCTGACAGGAATATGAGTTTAAAGGGAAAAAAAGAGCTGATGTACAGACTTACAGGAACAAGGGCGGCTCTGTGTAGCCCATTCATTCAAGGCAGGTACCTCTGTCTCCAGCCAAACATCAAATGGGAAGGTGGCACTTGCTAGTGAAGCATCATCTTGAAGGAAAAAAATAACCCTGCCCTCTACGTGTCTTGCTATTTGTCCTAATTTACTGTATTCCTTTCCCCTGTCTGAAACACTTCTTCATGAACTGTAGATTCAAAGTTTCTTTTAATAGAACGGAAAATATTTACTAAGGTTTTAGTGACTCTCCTGGAATCTGTTTGTAAGGAAAATAATACAAGAAGAAGAATTCCCTTGGGATGGATGGATGGAAAGAAAAAATGAAGACAGGAGTGGAGGGAGAAAGAAAAGGGGGCGAGCTCTACCAAGGGACCCAGATTTCGGCCAGAATGATATTGAGTTTGACAACAAACAAAACCTCCGCCGCCATCAGGAGGACGGACACGAAGAAATGGGCAGAGAGAAAGAGACAGATGAGATGAAAGAGGGGAGACAAGCATGAATGGATATGATACAAACAGAGGGGAGGACGGGGCAGTACACGGCCAAAGTTGAGGCACAGAGGGGCGGGAGTGAACTAGACGCCCTGGCTGCGAGTTGAGTTATGGGGCCGATGGCGGGGCCGATGGATGGATGCCTTTCACGGCTTCTTGTAAATGGGACAAAGCAGGAATCACACAGTGAAGCTGCCCGTTGCTTTTCCTGAGACTCCGTATACTTCTGGATCAAGGTTGAGGCCTGGCATAGATTAGGTGAATTGGCAGAAATTGACTGGGCTTTGACAACTAAACAGCTGTTTGTGAGCAGAGGTCAAAGGTCAGAGACAGGTGGCTGCCTGCACAAAGCAGGATTAAAGTGAGGTCCTCCAGAGTTCAGGGTCATTCGAGTGCAGCTCATCAACAAGGCAGGCGTCCTAGACACAACAACGAGCCAGGGCCTTTTTTTTCCCTTCTCTTTGTCAACGCAGTGGGTTTGATCTTCTGAATATAACCTCATTTACGCTTCACTGCGCTCCACAAGTGAGAGATTGAATGAATGGATGTACTTTGAAGCACCAAAAAGGGACAAATTTGTATTCCCACATGTCCAGAGACACCCCACATCCCAGCTGGCAGACAATAAGCACCGATCAATCTGGGGACACAACAAAGAGTGTCTCTGTTTACTATCCACTGTCAAACAGTGGACACAAGGGACTTCTAACTGCTAATTAGCACGTGAGATGTGCTGTGCTGTGTTTTAATTTCAGCTTCTCTCCAGTAGCCCTGTGGAGACTTTCCGCTCTAAATACCCAAGAATTGCATCCACATGGACTGTGGAGGAGTAGTCGGTTTTGCGAGGTATTTGCTCAAGGACCTCTGAGCCTGTCTGTGTGTGTGTGACGACTGAAACCGCGGCCGGCACCGAAAACCTGACAACAGCTCTAAAAGCACCTGGATCCTGTTTGTGTGCTCGCATGTCTGTGTACATGTTTGTAACTGAGATCTTTGTTCATATTTGCACATGTGCACAAACAGTCCATCATCTCCTATGTATTTGGACTGTATGAGTTTGCGTGCACGTAGATGTGAGTCGACACTGGGGTAAATGCACATGGAACCTAAATCAGTCTTTTGTTCACGTACACTGTAATGAGGGCAACAACAAACGATTATTTTCATTAATGATTAATCTGCCGATTATTTTTTTGATTAATCAAATGGTTGTTTGGTTTGTAAAATAGGGGGAAAATTAACATAATAATTGCCCAGAGCCCAACGTTATTTCTTAAAATAGCTTTTTGTGTTTGACCAGTAGTCCAAAACCAACAGATATTCAGTTTACTACGATGTAAGCCTGGGAAAAAACAGGCCATCGAATGTTTGATTATCAAATTAGTTACAGATTATTTTTCTTTGGATCAGGTAATTGATTAATCCACTGATCATTTCAGCTCTACATATCTCACACACTGTTTAGAATTTATATCACTTAAGGCTGCGCAGACACGATACAGATTAAGCCTGATTTTAACCCCAAATTGGTCGCCTCTGACCGAATTTTCTGGCCCGGAATTGAGTCCAGTGTTTATGGTTAATTTGGAGATTTCACAGAAACTCTCAAAACTGATGCAAATTATGAAACCCAGTGGACTGAGAGTCTGACATGTTGGCCTAGTTGTCCAGCAAAGTTTCATTGAAGTCACTATAATAAGTAGTTTGCGTCTATAGCATGGTGCATCCTTTCATCCACCTAACGTATGACAGAGAGAGAAAGGTAAGAGTGGAAGACAGAGGGACTGGAGGGTCAGAGGGATTTAGAAGAATATGGGCCATTGTTCCACTGGGAGCATTTAATAAAACTCAAACAAATTCAAGCAGAAGCTTCTTAACATTAATGACCGAACGGAGTTGCTTTACCTTTGTTTCCTTGTCTGATCAGACGTCGTGTTGGTCATCCAAGAACTGGAGTGTGTCTTGAAAATGTGGTTGTAATTATCCACAAATGATATTCTTTCTTTTCCTTCTTTTTTTTTTTTTTTTTTTTTTAACCAGGCAGGAATGTATGGAACGTGTTGGCTTTCCACAGCGTCTCAGGTGGACATATTCTGTCCGCCACGTCTTTTTAATGACACCCAGTTGTATTCAGGGTCGCTCAGAAAAAGTAGCTTCATTTAGATTTTCGCAATACTGTAAAACTCTAGAACCAATAAACAGGTTCATGAAGTGGTTTTATGTTCATGTTTATTTAATGTATCGCTTGTCAATCAGGAAAGTTGGTTTGTACACTAAATCATTTTCAGGCTCACGGATATTGTGTGTTGCTGAGGGGGATGGGGCAGGGGTCATTATGGGTAAACTACCCCTTTGGACCAATAGAGTGTCACAAAAGCATTTTTAAAAGTAAGGTCCTTCTGACTGTGTGTTAGATCAATAATGGAGGTGCCTGGAGGTCACGCTGCTTATATTGTTCAGTCAGCATTAAAAAAAGAAAAAAAACGAGACAAACACAGTGAGTCATGGCTTTAGGAGCCGTTCCTCATTACACTACGGGTTTCATCAAAGTCGGTATCGGGCTACTCTGTCTGAGCGAAATTACCACACGTTCAGGATATGTGAAACCGCTGTGAGAAGACTTTCTCAACAACTGTTTACTATTTGTGGTGTGGGTCTGAATTCTCTCTTTCCCCACAACAAGTATTCAATTTTGAGTGGGAATGTGCCTACACACACACATTTGTTAACTAAAGCACAATACGAGTGTCATCTGCATTATGTAAAGGCTATTTAACTAAAGAGAAACAGAGGAAGTTAGGTAGTTCACATTTACAGTGAAACCAAATGTGACTCTAGAGAACGTATTCTGGAAACTCTGCGGAGTTTTGAGATACAAAGAGTGAGCTAAATCCAAACTAATCACATCGTCTTTTGTATTTGTTAAAGAAATCAATTTCTTTTTTTTTTTAGAATTGGATGAGAACATTGACACCACTCTAGCGTATGTATCCTAAAATATGAAAGTAGAGACAGGACATGAGAGTGGTATCAATCTTCTCATCAAGCAAGGGAATATTTCCAAAAACTATTCAATTAAAGTCATAATTTTGGACTTTCAAAAATCAGACAATTAACCTCTTTTCAATCCTAGTACACACAATTATGAGAATTAACAGAGGTGGGTAATCAGGGAGGAGTGCACATTTTAGGACTCACCACATGTCTGTGAACCAAACTTATTGTGGCTTGTATTTCTTCAAATAGTCTTGTTTTGTCTTGGGATAAAACTGCTGATTGTTTTAGGTTATTTTGTTTCATCTCGGGTACTGAGAGCCATGTGTTGAAGCCCATACTTTTACACTCAAGTATTTAAATTGTTGCGAAACCTATAAATAACACGAGAAAAGCTGAGCATTAAGCGCTTAGATAGAATTGTGGGGGCTTTTAACCCACTGGGAACTTTTCTTTACATTCATAACTCCGTCAGGGAATCCCTCCAGTCCCCAGCAAGCTGAGAAACCGCTTCATTAATGCATTATGCTGCAATAAAACCTGTAACAAATAAGCAATAACTTGTTTGTCGCAGCAAGAAAAGGGCCTTGAGGTTTCAATGTGAGGACCGGGGATATACGCTGAGCTGGTGAGTTTTCAGGGCATAAAACTTGGGGGAAGGTGAGAGGAGGGCTGTGCACGTGCATGTCTCCCCGTCCAAATAATCACTCCAGCCTGCATCTCAGCTGTAAGTGCCTGGGGGCCCCTGGAAAGGAGGGCGGGAGGCCCCTTATCTAAACAGACGGCTGAGGGAAACAGGGGGCCCTATGGAGTGTCAAGGACCACGGGAAGTATTCAATCCTGTTGTGACATGCTCACCTCTATGCAAAAACAAAGCCTACCCCGATTCCCCCTGACCTGCTTTTAGCTTCACATATGGACACACGCACGCACAGGCGGCCACCAGACGATGTATGGAGAGTGTGGGCGTACAACAGGAAAGCACGGGAAGAGAGAGTGGAGGGGAAAAAAGGCAGAGAGAATAGAGAAAGATAATAGAAATGAGAAGGAGATAATAGAGATAGAGAAGAAAGAAGAAAGGCAGAGGATCAGGTACAGCTGAGGGGGGATGATGCAGCAGCACTGGTATTCTCTGACACCATACCTTCCTCTGCACGTGTTGCACCAGATACATGGTTCTCATCATAAGGTGGAAAACTGGCCCTCTGCCATCACCTAGCTAGCTACTTGCCATGTGACTTCATACCCAAAAGTCTGATTTTCTCTGGTCCCAGCCATCCCACACATGTGTTTCAAATGTGTACATATGGGCGAAACAGACAAAAACAAAGTCATCATATACAATCTCTCATTGGATTTTAAGGGAAACAGGACCATTGGGACAATTGATTTGAAGCCTTATGAAGACCGCACGGACGAAAGCTTTGCATCACCCCAAATTTTAATAAAACATCTGCTCCTAAATTAACATCACTGCAAGGATGCAAATTACAGCCTTGGCAAGAATCTGGAGACTAAAATGCAATGAAGCGAAACATCCATCACTTTTTCCATTCTCATGAAGTTAATTAATTTTTATGAGTGTTTTGCTGTTTGCTCTTGTTTTCTTATTTGAGGGGGGCAGATTGGAATTGGTGATTTTTCACTTTTGTTTAAACTCAAGACATATTGGTTTTGTCCAAGTCCCCCTCAGGGTGAAAAACTGCAACGCTTTGGCCCTTTTCAAAGACTTTCACACCTGGCAAAATTAAACACGCTGGCACGATAATGATATGAAGAGTTAACCACTATGCAGGGGTTCTAAACTTGTTGCAGAAATGCTGTGGAAGAGATCACACCAATGCAAAAGGAAAAAATGCCCTTCTCCAAATGTCATCTAACTGTTATTCAGTCATTCGCCATTTTCCACTTTCAGGGGTAATGAGGACCAGGTTCACAAAACAAAGTGCAACTGAGGGAGAGAGGAGGAAAAATTAGGACAGCAGATAACTGATGTGCGGTAGCGGCTGCAGCAGCTCCTACGTCTATGACAGAGTTTTAGCATCACGGCCTAGGTGAAGCTGAAGCAAAGCCTCAGTCTGCTGTAGGCCTGGAAGCTACTTCAAAGTGGAAGAGGGTTTTAAAACCTTGAACAGGGAAGAGGAGAGTTAATTGAGAGCATATCATTTCCAGATGGCCCACAAAAATCGGCGAGAGATGATTAAACTGCTAAGAAGCAATGGAAATCCTTGGCAATTAACCCAGATAGCTGCCATATGCACCAGAGAAGGTTAAAGTGCTTCAGACTCCCTTTATTTTTAAACTTCAGCTCTTAGATCCGACATTCATCCTGTTTCATCACTACAAACCGACTCTGAAAAGATTGTGCTCCCATCTGATGGATACCATTTATGGATGCACACGTGCTCACATGCTTCACACACACCGATGCGCAGTCAGACGCATGCACACACTGGACACGACCCATAACACTGTCAAACAGTGACTTCACAAGTACAGGCCCGACAAGGGAGCTGATGATAGAGGGACAACAGGTCCGAAATTGACAGAAATTTAAAAATAATGACTTAAAGCTGCCAACCTCAGAGCCGAGTTGAACAGGTGGCCCAGATTTTGAACTTCTCTCTGAAAGTCACTTTTCATTCTTCCGTCATTTTTCATGTGTACGAACCAACTAATCACCATGAAGGCATCTGAGGAGAAACTATCCCCATTTGATACAATTGCATCAAAAGTGGAACAGGTATAAACTCTTTAGCCCTGGTTAGACGACACTTTTACCCTGAGCTTCACTACCTATTTTCTGCAGCAGGTTTGTACGACACGTTGTGTTCAGGAATACGAACAAATAGAATAAATTCCTAGATTACTAGCATCACATGCAACCCCAGCAGTAAGGAGTGAAAGCATAAAAACCACCGCACCCCAGACAGAAGATAAAAGCAAACTGTATGTCTCCAGACATAAATTACAGGTGCATAAATAGAGAAAAGCAACGTTCATTTCTTAAATTCAATTTCAAAGATCTGATGTAAAGAAAAGGAGAAGGTAGGTTTAAAGAAGAGGTAGGTGAGACAGTGGCAATAATAAAGTAAATAATATTTTTCTGTTGCTGACAAGCCACCCAACTATTTAATCATCTGAACACAGCAAATTCCACCATTCTTGAGCTCCATCCAGCTTAAAACATATGCCAAGACTAAAAATTTTTGACCCAGGCCTTTTCCAAGGACATATTATGACAGGCAGCCACACTCTGCTCCTTTCATGGTCGCAGAGCGCATGAGTATCAGATATAATTTACATGGATATTTCTGCTTTTGGAACTATTCTAAGCACAGGTCTCAATGCAATCCACCTTTTGGAGTGAAGACGCTCATCAGTCATGGAAAAATATGCCTCCCTTCAAAAAAAGCAATTTCCTGCAATCATGGTGGCTTTACTGTACTTAGTTAATCTAAATAAAAGGGGAGGTTATTTGTATTTGTCTAATTTGATTAACTGGAAGAATTCTGAGGATTTTTCCATCCAAACCATTCCATCCCTACATGGTACACGTGGAAACAGTGTTTTAAATGGTGTTGGAAAAAGCATCATCTCGCGTTTATAATTTTATAAGATATTGATTTTAGTTAGCTAATATTCTCCATCAGATTTATGCCTCCAGCTTCACCCTGAAGAAAAACAGCACAAATGCTATATTTTGCAGTCATGCACATCCTTGGGCTTTGCGGTTGCCAGGAAGAGCTCAATCGAGAAACAAATAAAACTGAGTGCAGAAGACCACAAAAATGACAAACCACGTTCTGAAGAAGAAAAATTCTCCATGTTGCCCTCCCTCCTCTTAACCAAAATGGCTTTAACGAGGAAAAAAAACACCCACAGACACATTTAACATCATCAATCCATTAAGCTCAACACATTGCAGGAGTTACTTTATGACCAATGGCTGTGCCCGCTTTTCCCCCAAACGTGCCTTGTCTACTTTGAAATAGATTTCGTGAATTTCCCGGGAGGACTGACTGTATGAAAATCTAAACTTAAAGAAGAATTAAAACTATAAAATATGTATTAATCTGGGGTCAGTGCCTCCACACACCTTACAACCAACAATAACAAGCAAAAGGTGGAGTAGTGCAGTGGATAGCAATGTGGCCTAAGAACAAGATGGTCCTGATTCTGTCAGGGGTTCTACGTTCTATGTGCTTCTGTGCTTCCTCCCACAGATTTCCAGTGTGAATGTGTGTGTGTGATTATAGCCACGTTACACTCCCGTGTTGTGAGTATTCGCTCCACGTCCCATTCACTTCTACTGAAAGCCAAACAACTGACAAATCTGAGAATGCATTAAGTGTTTATCTCTAGATTTTCATGTCCAATCGAAACACTGATGCACTGTGTGTGGGAATGGAAAAGTAATCATTCTAGCATTTTTTCAACACCCAGTTAGTGTCCAGTATTACGCTAAATACTACAAACTGCAGCATCACTCTCACAGAGTGATCCCTCTGCTCAGTATTGATCAATTTCCCATTGGAACTGTCATGTCACATCTTTTTTCAGACAATTTTCTTGAACAAAAGGCTTATTTGACCACACATTCGACTCTGTAATAGACCGACAACGTCTCCAGGGCGTACCTTGCCTTTTGCCCCGTGTGAGCTGGGTTATGCTCCTGCCCTATGCGGCCCTGCACAGAATGAGTGCATTTAGATGATAGAAGGAAGGATGAGTAACAAAGACACAACATAAACATATATGCAAATTGTTCCCTAGCGACCAATCGTATCTAGAAAAGGTTCACTGACAGCACATTTCAACCCTTATCACCAGACAAGAATATCAGTAATGGACAATTCTGCAAAACTCTGGATTAGGTTCAATGCCAGGATTTTGGTTTTTATTTCTTATTTTCACTGGCAACATTTTTAAAGATATTACTTTATACCGTATCTACACACAGCAACTGCGGTTGGATAAGGTTAGGGGAGGATTGTAGTTATGGCAAACAAAATATGGTCAATGTATGATTGGGGTTAGGCAATAAAAACACTTGGTTAAGGTAAAGGAAAGATGATGGTAACATATAATAAAAATGCGAACGTCAAATGCGGTTCTGTGATGGAAGGCAAAAGTTGGATGTGCGCTCATCCACATTGCGCTCATCTTGCTTTACACCTTAGTACATTAAGGATACGCAGCCTTCATTGGCACTGAACATTGACATCGGACGTAAGTTGTGAGGTGCAGAATCATCTAATATGTACGTCATTTTGTAATTTCGGATGCTCACCATAGGTTTTCCTACGATATTGAGAGAAGGGTCATGGCTTTGACTCTTTAAATATTTAACCAAAACCATGATCTTTAATAACTTTAACAAAGTGTTTTAACCTAAATGTAACAACATGTATGATGCAGGACAACAACCAAATCTTCAGTATCGCTCCACAATCAGCCCTGGCATCCTTGACTTCTACTCAGTATGAAAATGTCACATGGAGACAAGCATTATTGCCAGTGAATGTAATCCAGGCGGCAAACTTATTTCCCCAAAAACATACCTGACAAAGATAATTAGTAGAAAATTAATGTATTTTTAGGAGAAAGGGATACACAGTAAGAATCAGGCCGCCACAAGTCACCTACTGGATTTCTTTCTGCTGCTGTGCACAGCTGTGGAAAAATCCAGTGAGAGTATCATCACAGCTGAAGGGGAAACTTTGTTGACAACAGGGGGGATCGTGGTGATCCTCATTTCTTCCACCAGCCCCCCTTCATAAACCTTCTCTTGGTCTGCCACCGTCTCCGTTGGTCCTGAGGATCCCACACAAATAACATCCGGGCGAGCCATTGTGTCGCACTTTGCGTTGGCAGAGCCCTATCTGGGTCACGACAAATGTTTCCTACTTCAGATGTCACCCAGGGAGAGGATGTGCTTGAACACATGAAAAAGAATCCCCAACCAGTGCTCCCTACTCGTAACCCAAAGGTGTGGATGATAACATAAAATTTAACATTGCTGTGAAGTTCATCAGATGGCCAAAACTTTCTCCGCTGACTCCTGCCAGCAGCAATTCTGTAATATATAAAAGAGGTCAGAGGTTGTTGGAATTAAAGTCTGATCGTACTTAGACGAGAAAGTAGTTTTCTGTTTATATTTTGACAACTCTTCTGCTTGTTTTCACAATTCTAAGTAACCATGAAAGTACAGTAAGAGGCCCTGCCTGCAGACATATTGTCCTGTAATGCACCATGTCTCTGGTTTTACTGCTGTCATGAGACATATTAAAATACAATCCTTTCTTGGGGCATAATAGCTGTTATTCAGTCATAAATAAGGTTGTTTTTGTGTTGGAAAAAACTAATAACAGACTGAGAGTCTCTATGTTTTTAATCACAAGACACATAGCGTGTTTTCTGATGACGCACACTTACCTGTTATATCTTTGGAAAGAGTCAAGAAATTAACAGAACTACACATGAGACAAAGCTTTAAACAGGAGAAAACTGCTAATACACTTCTCTCATTGGGTCTGGTCGGTCTCACTCTGCACCCATACCAGTGATGTTAAAGCAGGCGTACAAAAACCGCGTGTTAAATTACTTATACTTATATTTCCTTTGTATATTTATACCTAACAGGTAATTTTCCTTTGCAATTTTTGCTGCTCTAACTTCATGTATTATGTTCATAGATTTATTCCTAACAAATCCCCAAAAGGACTCAAATGAGGGTTTTAAATTTTTGGCAACTGAAATTTGGTAAGGGTTAGTGAAAGATCATGATCATGAATAAGATCACGATTGTGGTTTATAGAAACAAAGCTTGACTGTTGTAGGAGATGGGACACGTAGTTTGCCCTCCTGACACAGTGGTGCATTGAAGATGAAAGCTTAAAGAAAAAGTTTGGATGCGTATTGTTTGCTAACAGACATGGAGGCTAGGGAAACATCAGTTTTTCCTGCTGTGTGTGTGACATTCAGGCCAGTTCTTGTGCCTCCTTAAGTGCTTTAATACGACTTATTATTGGCAGGCCTCGCTGAACAGCACTGGAGGGCATGCTGCGTCCCGGGGGTCCTTTGAGGAAACACGGCCCTGGAGGAGGACCGGCCTGGCACATCGACCTTCCTGCTGTGCCTTCAATACGTGGCTCCAACCCACCCGGCAGCACTTCAAAGCACCTAGCGCCTCTCCTCACACACACATACATCTGACTCAGATAGCTGTAGAGAGAGAGAGAGTGTGTGTGTGGGGGGGGTGAGAGTGTGTGCAAAGAAGACAGCAAAACATGTGACATGCAAGGTGTTTGCCTGTCCGTGGTCACCTCTCAAAACTTGTCTGTGGGCAATGAGTAGCCAACAGAGTACTTATTGGTGCACTGACAAGGGGGTAACAAATACGTTCAACTTAGTTTAGAGAAGAGGAGAGAGAGAAGTGAAAAGTTTTTGTAAGTAGTTTTTAGGCTTTTAATGGACAGATGACAGAAAATGAGGAGAGAGAGAAATCTTGAAATTACACGAATTAAAGCTCACTTACTGCACGCAAACTGGGTACATTGTGGATTATGGTTAGCCCCTTAGTGGTCAAAAGATGATGACCTGAGTTTTTAAAATAGAATCCTCCCAGGAATTCACAACTTTGTAAGAGGTAAAAAAAAAATTCTGCAAAAAATGGTGAAGCCGCAAGAATGCTTGCCAAATTTACCACTCAGTGCAGTTTGTAGCGTACAAAGTTATTTCAGTCATTTTGAACTGCAATGATCGTAAAAATAAAAATACTCTCTGAGATCCTGGAGTTCCTCAGAAATATACCTGCTATACTATAGTTGTCTTGCAAAGTTGTAAGAGTGTGTCCTTTTTAGCTCAGAGGAAAGAGTCTGGTACGAACAGTGAGAGGCAAAGAATGGAAAACAGAGACAAGAGTAGATGAGAAGTGAGGATACGAGAAATGTAGACTGGAGGGATGGGGAGGTTGTCGGAGGGGATGTTGATGGGAGCCTGGCACCGGCGGGGTGGCGGGGGTCTGCAGGAGCGGCATGTTCACAGAAAGTTTCTCTGTGGCTCTTTATCTGTGGGCTGGCAGCACTTCAATGGAGGCCTTATCACCATAATGGACACAGGGGAGAGGACACGACGAGAGAACACACTCAACACATAGCCAAGCACACAATGAGTGACTACGTGCACGCAAATGAGTTTCTGTGTAGAAGATAACTCACACACATACATGCACGCCATATCATCTCTCTTTTTTTACTTTCGTGTTTCTTCTCATCAGCTTCTCTTGCAGGCCAAAACTTTGTGTTTAACATCCTTTTTGTATTTAGTTGACCTTCTTCCACACTATGCAGTTTCCCCAACAATCGTGGAGAACTTGAGAGGGATTTTAAGTAAGATTTCACCCCACTGAACCTCATTGCACAACGTCCTTCACTTTACAGCCACCTGGCTTTGAATCCAACTGTCTTTAAGGCTCTTACAAGTGTGTGCATTAAACCTCGAGAGACAACGTTGACAATCTGAAGAGTAGCTTTAGATAGAACTTCCAATTAGCCAGACTCTTGATGGGACAGTGACTTGCTCTGGGGGTTATTGGACTCGGGCGGTCGAAAACAGACATTGTGCCTCAGTGGGCAAAGGCAAAAAAACTTTTTACTCTCACAGTTTCTCTTGTGGGAATGGGTAGAGAAAGAAAATAAATCAAGAAAAGATTGATTAAATGAGGAGGGTTGGATGGCTGTGGAAGAGTGGAAAAAAGAGGGATCAGAGAAATTAAAGTTGAGATGAAGATAAAATTTGAGGGCAAAGGCCCAGGGAAGGTGAGGGAGACGGACGAGGATGAGAGCTGACAGAGCTACAAAAATAATGCGACACAAGACGGAAGTGAGTGGATGATGAGAAGGCCGGCCAACATAAACTGTTATGCTCCCTTCCCATTAAAACACCCTCGTAAGTCCATGTGAGGGCCTGGCAGTGTACAAGAGGAGTGTACAATGAGTGTAAGCCTTTGTAAACAACTGAAAAAGAGAGGATACATAAATGAAATTTATGTATTTAATAACGTGCTGTTTTATATTATGGAATAAATCAAACAAGAAATGGTTCCCTTGAGGACTAGAGCGGAGAGGCTTTTGAATGTTTACACCAGCTGGGAACATCTGAATGTGAATCCTAGTTTCCTCGCCTTCAAAATTACTCCAGGCTATTGCTGTGAAAAACAACATCTCTTGGCCAGTTTTGCCTGTGTAGTGAAATAAGGGTTAAGAAGTGTGTGGCTTCACCAAGTCATCCTCAAAAGCCCGGGAGGACATGGAGCGAAGTGGAAGAGGACTCCAGGAGCCACCCAGGCAGCGGTTGTTTACTCCCGTGGCAAACAAATCCCTCTATCATGGAGGCTGGTGGTCAGTGAGGATGGAGCAGGAGACAACAGAGAACACAAGAGGGTGAGGGCGAACATCGTGTCCATGTGTTTACAGAAAAAACTGGCTGCATTCAAGTATATGTTGCAATAGGAAGGACATTCACATTCATATTGTTTGTCAGTTTCCAAAAGGAAATGACGGTTACAAAATGGATTCATATGTTTGTTTCTGATCTACAACCACTATAGTTATGCTTTGGTTGTGTTTAGGCAACTAAAACTTGTGGCTAAAGGAGAACATTGACTGTCAGAAGGGGAGAGAATGCAAACAGTGGTTTTCCTTTCAACTTCGATGACCACACCATCCAACCTGGCCACATCCTCTCTAAGAGCTATCTCAGTGGTACAACGGCATCACGCCATTTTCCCTGCCAGACCAGGATCGATTCATACAGCAGCTAAGGGTCCTTGTAAGGTAAATGCAAACATGTCCTTTTAGGCATTTTAATATTTGAACTATCACCGGACAGAGCTTTGAAACTGGGCGATTCCACAAAACCTTGTGTTTTATTACATAAACAGCATTCAGAGGAAAAAGAGAGGTTGTTCGCACATTGTAATTTGCAACATTTTGACCCATGTACTAGATCTTTATTATGCAAACATCCATATGAACAAAAAGCAGGCTATGTGGACTAAAAATGACGGCTTCAACTACTATTAGGGGATCACGTGACATAAAATTACAGACCTGTGACTACTACTACTACTTCCTGCACTGGCATTGGATATAAATTGGGTGCTGCAGCCTCATCCAACATGAATGTAATTCAAATGAATACCGGGCTGAAACACCAATGCTGTTTTTATTTTATTTTATTTTATTTATTTATTTTTTCGGTTATGACAGTCCTAACACAAGTGACAGATTTTTATTGTGTAAGCTGTGGTCTATTGCTATGTCTCAAGTAATGATTTTATGAACATTTCTAGGAAACTGGCATGGGTACTGAGTCAGATGCTTGAATGTGCCATGCAGCTGTTAAGATACTAAGGAAGTATGAAAAATCTGAGTTCCTGTAAAGTCGCCCCCCTTGGTTTGACTAATTCTTAACTCCTAAAGGATGCTAAGATATATAATACTATTCAGTAAAACGGCTGGGTCCCAAAGTCTGGCCATTGTCCAAATCCAAACAGAAAAAAAAGAGGTCAGGGGCTTCCAGTTGTGGTGTATTCCTTTTCTTGAAACATAGCCATTCGCATGTTTATCTTAGCCTTAACTTGGCTGCAGCTTCAGCCCTCTGTTCCAAAAGACACTCGACAGCTCAAATTTGTTGTGACGTTAGCAAGACGCTGATTTGACGTTGGTTGATGGCAAAACAAAATCTCCCAAGCTCCGTCCTGAAGTATTGTGATTGAAGTATCATTTCAGTTTTCCGATAACAGGGAGGGGATGTTCTCTTCTGAAGAGGAGTGATGTCGTGGATGTGAAGCTCCATCGTAAAGCTTCTGAACATGACTAAGCTGTCCCCTATGAGTGATAACATCTTAAGATAAATGGGAAGAAAGTTTTCCCAAGATTAGTTCTAATTCAGCCCGCTTCATAATGACTCATAAACTTTATCGGAGATAAAGAACACAATGATATTTCCCAGCCTTTCCCAGTAGGATCTATATCAGTTTAAGTGGAATCAATCTTTGTTGTTGTCAATTATTTGGCCGAGACTTTAAATCTTGGCACATGCTCCATATTTCCACTCCTGGAATCTGTTTTCATTAAGCCATTGGCTCTCTGAAGTAAAGAGAGCATATTTCATTGACAGAGTACACTAATCTGTGTCAAATATGAAGGAGGACAAAGGCCATGCATTGTTGCTGACATAGGAGTCGCTGAATGAAGCCGTTTAGGTTTGATCCTGGTTACGCTTAAGAAAAAGAGGGACAAAAGCCAAGAATTCCCTAAGAACATTTTCCTTATAATGCAATGAAATAAATACAACATTACTTTTTCGTGTTTCTGCGTTTTTGTACAGTATTCTTGGTCTGTACGTGCAACGATTTAATGCATGGGCGTCCCTGGGCTGAACCCCAGGGTCTCGGAATTACAAAAGGGCCCCTGAACAATATTAATAAATAATAATAACGATAATAATTTTAAGGGGGCGGGTATAATGTCATAAAACCCGCTTACTGATTGATTTGACCAGTTTGTTGCCAATGCTGATATTTGTTGACACCGATTGGTCAGTTTGGTGTCATGGCATTGTAACGTTATAAACAAACATGGCGGAATTTAGGGGAGACCAGAGCGGTGCTCAAAAGCGAAAACCTCTGAAAGAAGAAGAGTAAAAAAGCAAGAACAGGAGTTGCTTAAAAAAAATACCATAGTTAACCGGATTTTTTCAGAACGGTTTAAAACGACGAGGCGGCAGGTGGGAGTCGTGCTGCCCCACAACTCTGTGGCGATTTGTGCTAACATTGATGTTAGCATGGTGCGTATTACCCGAAAAGACGGGAAGACAGATGTCCTTATCACAAGATGCTAGTGGTAAAGAAAACCAAAATAGTGGGGACTAAAAGGGCCGGACATCGACTCGGAATCAAGTGAAACAGGTGCATCCGCGGCAGGGTCTCATGCTGTTCGAGACGGCAAAGGGCAGCTTCTGCCGCCGGAGGTGACACTGACGGTGCCGCGGCCGCTCTGAGCGCAGGACCGCGGGACCCATACGGCACCGACGGCGCAAAAATGGGGATATTTCATTGGTGACACTGTTCGGGTTTGTTAGGCCAAAGTGGGCCCGGGGGACTGGTCAAAACCGACAGGAGTGGCATTCTTCGATTGAATGAGTTGATCAGGAATTATGCTGCCAAAAAAAAAAAATCACTTCTAAGGGTAAGTCAGTGTTTAATTGTAATGCTTGTTATTATGGCATTAATATGTACCAGACTGTATATGCCGCTTTCAGTGCATCTGATGTGGTCCGTTGTATCGGTGTTTGCAGATGTGCAGCAAATTCTGAAGTGTCACATGTCGTACTGTTGGTGAGGGAGGTTTGTGTTTGGTGAAAGATGTAGTTAAGTATAAGTGAAGTGAGCTCATGCGCCGCAGGTTTGCTGTGGTGAGGCCTGACTTAGCACTGTCAGTGTGTGCAGTGGTAAATCGGCTGGCTGTGGTGCGGGTGAATGCTTGGTAGTTCCGTGGGACAAAAAGGGCCAAAAGACGTAACCAAAGCCAGGGGCCTGAGACTGGATTGCGGTAAATGTAGTGTGTGTGTGTGTGTGTGTGTGTGTGCTTGCGTGCGTGTGTGTGCGTGCGTGTGCAGGTCCTGCAGGTCCCCTCTCCTGTCAAAGCAGCAGTCCTGCGGTGTGTCTCACTGATCCTGTTATCTCACGTCTCTCTCATCTGGCTATTGTGTTTCCAACCTTCTCTACGTTATCTAATCTTCTCTCTCTCTCTCTCTCCTTACCTCTATCTCAGTCTCTCACCCACAGGACCCTCAGGTTATTAGTCTTGATCTCGTAGTTCTTTCATTCCCTTACATAGATACACATGAAGAAGCATTAAGGCTGATTTTAAGATGGAAAAACAAATATGAGTACATTTATAGATTGCTACAACATTAAAGCTAAACATATGTTTTCTGTTTTTGTTCATGTTGCATTTGCCATATATGGCTTTCTCTGAAGTAACAGGCTGTAATCTACGTAGTTCTTAATCAATGCGTCGTCCTCTTTCTATATTATTCTAATTTTGTTATGTCTTCTAACTGCCCCATTCAGTTGATTTCCCCTCTTTGGGGTCTTATTGCAATGGCCAATACTAAAACATACTCACTGAATCACATGCACACAAAAAAAAATCTGACATATGAGTCCAGAAACTGACCTCCATTTCTTGCGCAAGACCTGTGGAAATACTCAGTGTGTGTCATCTGGCTGAACAGTCAATGACCTTCCAACCCACCGGCTCCTCACCAGTCACCCTGTGGTTTTGAGGTTTTTATACGTGTGTGTGCATGGGTGACTCTGGGATTGTTCAGGCCTGGGGCTGATACACACTCTTTATGCTTTACTTTGGCCAAAGGCAGGTATCTCAAAAAGCATCCATCACATATGGCTTGGCTGGCATCCATGTGGTGGTCTACGTCTGTGTTTGAGAGTGTGTGTGTGTGTGTGTGTGTGTGTGTGTGTGTGTGTATGCATGGTTGTGAGGTGCCTTGAGGCCATTGCCACTGATTGTCTGACCTCTTCTGACCACCTGAGCACAATTTCCCTCTTTTGGTGACATAATGAGCAGCACTTACCCCTCAGCTTACACCCTGAGCCTCAGAATAATTTCACCCAATGAAATCAAATTCATATTTATTCATTTAATGTCCAGCAAGATTTCACCTCAGCACCAGCCACAACATTGTTTTTTCTCCACAGCACTCAGCCTGTTGAGGTAACAATGAACACCGGTCCACCTTAAGAGATTTGTTGCCTGCAGTTTTTCATTACGGCCTGCTGGTGTCACTGTTGCATCAGGGAAAAATCCTCTCCAGGCAGACTCTGGAGCCAAGAGGAGGTTCTTGTTCTTAAGGTGGCTCATGAGGGTTGAAAGACTTGACCTGAGTAAGAAACTTGCAGTGCTGGGTAGGTATCAGTGTGGAAAGGGTCATACAGTGTGTTTTATTGTGTATTTTTTAAAGAATACAGAACTGTATCATGCAGGTATAAATCAGTTTTTCTG
Organism: Xiphias gladius; assembly: GCF_016859285.1. NCBI lineage: Eukaryota > Metazoa > Chordata > Actinopteri > Istiophoriformes > Xiphiidae > Xiphias > Xiphias gladius. Next base: position 8,337,601 of record NC_053412.1, on the reverse strand, counting down.
CCTGAATCCTTGCATCACCTCCATGCATAACTGCTTGTTTTCAGTCCTGTGTGTGTACATGTCCTCCACTGCCTCCTAGCACCAGTGCTGGCTGTGTCTTGGTGCGGCATGTGGCGGCTGACACAAAGAAAGCAGCTTACAGCTCCTGGTCCCTGCTTGGTCCAGGCTGGGCCGGGCGGCGAGCGCCTGGGGGTCTCCCGGACTGCCACCAACAGGGTTTTATCGGTCTTGAGGATTACTGTTGTTTCATCTGGGTCCGGGCCTGCCTACAGCCACACACACACACACACACACACACACACACACACACATATACATGCATGGTATGCACACATGCTCAGAAAGTGAAGGGAGTGGATTGTTGGTCAGGTATAATTCATGTGTAGAACTACATAAAAAATAATGTGAATGCTAAAGATAGCATTGCTTTAGTCTGGACTGCCATTGTTTTACATTTACTGCCTTTGTATCGCCAATTATGTATATATTTATTTGAGTGAGTGAGGGTACGTTCACCAAGGTAGGACGCTAGAGCACAGGTGGGCTGGAGGTGGTGGTGGGCTCTGTGTGGACCAAGAGAAAGCAAAACAGCAACAGTTACTAAGGTCTTCTGTGTGTGTATATAGATGCTTATGTGTGTGTGTGTGTGTGTGTATGCCAGTGTGGCAGAGAAGGTCAAGGGTGGCCGGCGTTAGAGGTCAAGGCTTCACTGGGTTTTTAACTTAAGGTCAGCAGAAAAACATTAGACAGTTCTTCTTCTTTTCGTCCTCTCTGTATGTCTTTGTTCATCCCTCCTAAAGGCTCAGACTCTTAAGGTGGTTACATCATAGCTTGTGGTGTTCAGTGACTAAAAGCAAAAATCCCCTGTTTGAAATTTTCCCTCTTTATAGCACAAGTCTGTTATATTCTGTGCATTTCTGACGCGTTTTGTGATTGTTAATGTTTTTTCCATTAACCTGACTCATATATTTTCCCTTTTTTCAACACAATTTTACTGATGTGTTCTGTTGTTTTAAGTGGATGACCGTTGTCCACTGTGGTTGCTCTGGGAATACTGTATATGAATGAGACATCAGGTTGTCTTTGGGCCAGGTGTCCATGGCAATAAGGAAAGTGCACAAACTACAGAACAACAAAATTCAATATCATTTACTAGTACGTTTTTCTCCTATTAAAATAATCTTGATTTTTTTTTTTTTTTTTTTTTTCTTTCTTTTTTCTTTCAATTAAATTTTTTTGGTTATGGGAACGCTCAAATGCTTCTGCAGCTGGAAGCTTCTCTTGCATCTCTGGCATCAGTTAGAGAAGCTGCCTCTTGCAAATGAAAAACACTAGGAAAAAAAAAAAGAAAAGTGGCCATAAGGCCAAGTATATCTTACGATCTTTTTGATCTTATTTTGTGGTGTTTTTTTGAATGTCAGGTTATAATTTTTACAATGAGAAAAGTCTTTAAAGGGGTACTCCAGTGACTTGGATTTGCACTTGCAAGTTTTGGGGGATTTTATAAGGGACAGATTTTAAAAAACGACTATGGGCCATACTTGTGCCTCTAAATGCTACTGTTAGCATGCTAACCTGTTCAAAATGCAGTTCCGGATCTAAGATGTCCATTTTAAAGCTACAGAATGCAAGTTCTGGAAATGAAGCTGGTGTGAGCGGAGTCGTGGACCAGAGGCATTCACGTATTGAATGACAGACGGTGAGCTCCCACCCCTGACCTCAGCCTTCTCTGATTAGTTAGGAGTGCGAGGCTTGCTCACAAAACTTTAGAAGGGAATATGTCTGCACTGCTGCCAGGCTGTTCAATGAGTCTGGGTCACAGAAGGCCTTGACAGCATCATGTTTCCACAAAGAATATTAGAAAAAAGTTACATACTGTAGCTTTAAGTATATTCAAGGTTTACCGTGTTCACCATTTTAGTTTAGCATGTTAGTATGCTAACATTTCCTTATTAGTACTAAAGTAAACACAAAGTACGGCTGAGGTTGATGGGAATGTCAGTGGTTTTGCAGAGCCATGCCATTAGCATGGCTAAAAATTGTTAAAATTGATTCAGCAGAAACAAGTCAAACACCAAAAACACCAATGACTAAGCTCCGTAAAGAAGACATACAATTGTTCACTGGTTGAGAAGTAAACTAGGTAGACTCGTAAACTAAGTTGAGAGTGAAATCAGAGGCTTGACATTTTAAATAACACTTTTTGCAGTATCCTGAAGGATCAAATATTCATTTTTTTTTTCTGTTTCTCACAGTGACTCAGTCCAACTTGTCAGAGACCTGATGGTTTCTCTCCAAGTGAACCTTGGCATACTGAATGTGTATTGTGAACGCAGTCAGGACTTAGGCAGGGAAGTAGCCAGGAAAGTGTGGATTGAGTCAAATAGTGTTGACTGTATTTTCACATGCATGGAGTCCATAACATTTTGCTTTTAGCTTGTAACACTTAAATAACACAAACGGTATCACAGATTAGGCCTATAATCAGTCACTGACAGGTAACTGGATAAACTTAACAGCAATGGCTTGCATGGCCATTAAAATAGTTATGAAGTTGACTCATATTTAAATTCTTATCCAAACCAATTCAAAACATGATGAAATGGGTCAGGTTTTTGTGCTCTACTTGTTTGCACACAGACATGTGATGCACCCGCTTTCACCCAAAATCTTTAACTCATTCTCTTCTTGACTTGAAGTTTACTTAAGCTTGATTTATGCCTGTGTGGGGTGCATGTCTAAACAGGCCTGTCTGTTGGTTTTGGAGGCTTCTCTTTTAGGTAACATCAACCTTCTGAACATTTCCACTTTGGTCTTGCAATCGACATACGGCCTGTGGTTGTTGCTCACAGCTGACCAACACAATGAAATAACTCCACTAGACAGTTATAGCCACATTAAACCAGCTCTTACCGGTGTGATGGACAGTTGGAGCAGCCATGTGGCAGAAAGAATAACAGTGAATACCCTGAGGGCTCAGTGTGTCTCTGTCTGTATCTATAGTTGTCTGTGTGTGAATATCTGTCTATGTTTATGGATGTGAGTGCTATTGTGTGTGTGCCTTTGCATTTCGGTCTGGCTATTTTTATGGCTTTTTGTGTGCCTGCACGAGTGTATGAGACTACGCGTGTGTGTCAGTGTATTTATGTCTATGTCTGTGTTTGTGTCTGAGTCTGTTTGTGTGTTAATCTGTGTGCGTGTGCGCGTGTGCATATGTGTGTGTGTGTGTGTGTGTGTGTGTGTGTGTGTGTGTGTGTGTGTGTGTGTGTGTGTGTGTGTGTGTGTGTGTGTGGCTTTCGCTGTCAGGTGTGACCATGCTGTTTGGCATTGTGTAGCACTCTACGTGTCTGGACTCTTTGCTGTGATCAGTGCATTTGGCTCAGTGCTGTGAGAGCAGCCTTTCCACTATAAAACATTTAAATGTAGATTTTCATTCAAAAACATGTCCACTATTTGAAAAAGTAACTTCTACAATTAAGAAATAATGTGGTCCTCATTCCTTGGTTGACAAAATGACAAGAGTTTTACTTACTATATTTTAGAGATGCTGAAAAAGTTAAATGTCAGATATTTATATATAATAGTGTATAAATGTTGTCCTCTAGCTCAGACGCTTCCTTTAAAAGGATAATCCTAGAACTCTAGTTTTGCCTCCATATTTGGTGCTAAATGCTCACCATTGTGACCAGGCTTAACTTTTCTTTGGACTCTCTGTTAATAAAATTTGATTTTTTTTTTCTTTTGTCTGAATACAGTCACTATCTAAAATACATTTGCTCATGTCACTGATATTATGGAATATTCCAAATGTAAAACAAGCATTGGGATCTATGTGCTTAGGCGCAGTAGCTAACCTATAACCAACAACTATAAAGCTGGTTTTACCCTTAATAGTATCCTGCCATGCTGATTGTTTTGGTTTTGTGTCGATATCTGCATCTGATAATTATGCTTCTTCTGCCCTAATACAATTGAGATTTACCTTTTCTTTCTTCTGGAACATAATTCCAGTAAAAACTGTTCACAGTGAGGTCTGGGGATTATTTAATTTTGTGAACACCATAAACTCCATTGTATTGAGGTGGAGGCAAATCCCAGAGGCAGAAATCTCAAAACTTGGACCAAAACCAAACAATCTGAATTATACCGCTAGAAGTAAGTAGGATTTTTTTTTTTTTTTTAAATAAATTTGTTGCCATTCTGCATTAAGCAAGTAACCCCTCACAGCCAGCAGCAAACTGTTCCTTCATACCAGGTGCAAACCTATTAATTACTATTGAAAGACAAACACTTTGTAATCAAGGTTTTCTTGGATTTCCTGCCTTTTTCCATTGTAATCAAATGAGGTGATAAAAACTTTTCTCCTCCTATTTAATAGGCAGTTGCTCTGTTTACTCTGGTTCCGCTCTGAGACCCCTTGAGCAAGACAGAGTCATTAGGAAGTATTACTCCCTTATGGAATGATACATGAATGGAGTGGCTTGACATTTGAAGTATCTCGATCAAAGGCCACTCCCATTGCTTCATGGTAGTCATGCTTAGTTTTGAGTGTATAAGTTGACTTTATAATCAAGTTTAACTGTTCTTTGTTGACATTTCTGAGATTTCGCCAACTGAAATACATATGCTAAAGTTTTTTTTCTCCAGCCTCTTTTATATTAAAAAGAGATAACTAAAAGTTGGTGCATAGGGTGATTATAGGTGCAGTGTTGATTCAGCTACGTACAAAAGTGGCAAAAACAAAGTACATACTGTATTGTCTCTGTCAGGAACATCTTCATGGATAATTTGTCTTTTATGTAATGGTTACCGGTGGGTGTTTCAAAGGTTTTCTTCAAAGCATGGGAGCATACAAAAGTTGACAGAGAAAAAGGAAAACCACAACCTGTGTCTGTTTTCATTAGAAGTTCGCATATCAAACCACTGCAATCATTTCCATTTTTCTTCAGCAGTTGGAACATGTCTGCCAACCAAACAGACTGCATGGTTCAAACAACTTGTACAGTATAATCCGTATTTACAGAATGTCATTATCTATTAGCTCTGTCTCCAAGCCAAATGTACACTCAGTCAGCGCAATCTATACAAAGCGTTTAAGAACAGCTGCTAAATAAACTGTCCTCTCTTTCATAAACCCACCATTCTCTGTCCCAGTAACCTTTCTTTCTCTCTTTTTTCTTTAAATCTGCTCTTTGTATTCCGTTTTACTTGCGTAATTTTCTCAATTTTCTGTCAATTTCCTTTCCTTTCCTCTCTTCTTTCATTTCATACCTCTATCCTTCATCTCATATCCTTGTCTGTCTCACACGTTTCACTCACTTCTCCATTATTCATACCTAGCGCCTCAGGCTCGTCAATGAGAGACAATAGCCTCATTGTGACGGTGTTTCATGGGTGTGTGTTGGACCACACAGGACTGCAGTGCAGAAGAAAATGTGCGCATCCCTCTTTTTTTCTCTCTACCTGCCTATATAATCATAGCTCAAATCACCAGGGCCTGACAGCTCCTCACCTCGCAGCTTAGATAGAGGAAATACCTCAGGGACTTACATATCCTTCAAGGTGTGCATACATGTCTATATGTGTGTACGTTTGAGGGGGAAAACAATAGGGGCATTAGGTACCTGTCTCATCATGGCACTTAAATGGAGAGAGGGCGTGGCATGACAGATACACACAGACTCTATTGTGCATTGTTTTCACATATGGATGGATGGGTGTATTGGGGATGGATGGAGCACTTTTGGCAGCAAACATAGAGGTCCGTGTGGCGGCTCATTTCACACAGAACTTGCGAAATGAGCATGGAAACCAAAACTAACAACTAATGGACAACAGCTTGAATAGGAGACAGTATTTGTCACCATTTTCACATGGAGAGGTTAGCGAAGGGTTAATGCATGTGAAAAGTACATTTCTTATGATTAGGGAAAACACAAGGCCACAAGTAAATGGTTAAGACCCTCTATACACGATCTGCATTTTTTAGCTGTGCTTAATGCAAGGTGGGGTGAAGAGTAAAGTGCTGAGGCAAAGTGTAATGTAGGTTTACATCACCAATATGAGCCGTGTAACAAACTGCCTTGGCTGCCCCAGTATAGACACAAAAAAGGCAGAGGCAGTTTATCTCCTTCGAAGAGGAAAATCGGTAAAAAACTGATGATCAATAATGGCTTGAGACCTTTTTTGTCCAAGTCACCCATCAGGGGGCACTTTCATGTTATGTCACATACAGCTCTCATCTCATTGGTTGCACATTGAAAGATTACCAACAAACAAGGCTGAGATTTCTTGATGAAAGAATCCCAACTCAAGGTTGTTGTATCCATAATTACATGATCTTCATCAGCAGATCAACCCAAATCAGTGTGTTTATTTACCACCCTTTTCCTTCTATTTCCATGGTGGAGAATGTAGTCTATCTGCTTATAATGACTGTGTGATATAATTGAAAGCTAGCAAGAGGGCTTTTAGTTGGAATTGTTTTGTCAATCGAATATTTCCATGATAAAGAATTTTTTTGATCCTGTCAAGATTCATTTCAGTCAAACCGCTTCCTCTCTGTAGTTTTTTCTCCTCTCTGCAATGCTTTTGTGGTGATGACATATATTTCTCCCACTTTCACGTGTGGAGCATGTTTTTCTGGCATTTTAATGATCGCACTGTGCTCATTTCTGCAAAATTTTATGAAACCAATGAGATTAGAGAAAAGTGTCCGAGCTTCAGTCTTCATACACAGGGCCCAGGTTTACAGGTGTCTAAAATTACTTGGTCCAACGTTCGACTAAATCTGGCACACCTGGTTGTCAGACTCATGCCAGAATCTTGATGAATGACTTGCAGAACATAACATCCATGGTCCGACTATGGATCGAAGCTGCACTAGTTCTGCTAGCTCAGCCCAAACTGGCCCGGGTTTGAACCAGCCAAACCTTACCAAATCTGGCAGCTACGTATGAACAAAAGCTGGATCATATTTGGTCCACCAGTGTGCACATCCCATTAGAGAATATCCCTACAGTTATTATTTTAATATATTATTATGCACTATAGCTTGAATGTAGCCCAAAAAATATATTAACAGAGCAATGTTGAAGGCCCTGATTTTCAAATGAGGCAGGATAGTTGGAATAGGCAATGAAAGTTTGAAAATATATTTATAGTGTATGTGCATGTGTGTGTTTGTGCATGTGGATGTCTGTCGGCGCTGAAGGCCGTGCGACCATAAATCACACGATACGTTGTAATGTGTTAAAGCTGAAAAAACAATGGTTCATCATGTACCTATACTCATGCACAAGGCAGCATGCCTTTTTAAAAGGGGGTTCACTGTTTTAAAAAAAAAAAAAAAAACTAAAACAGAGCCTGTTTCCTGAGTCGAGATTAGACTTAATTAGAACCGTGCTGGTATTCTAAAGCGCAAAACCAGTATTATTGTTTAAACGTAAAAATATCTTTAAAGATGGGGTGAATTCCATTTCTGAGAATGTAACCATGAAAGAAGCACTTTAAACTTGAACGTAACATGCAATTAACCTGCCAGCATGGCAGTGGCTTTTACAGGAGCAGAGTTTCTCCTTATATAGGCATAATGGCAACCTGCAACAGTTACTCGCTTTAGGACTATATTACCCTCACCTCATGACATCCACAGCACATAAATGAGTATGTATATGTAGTAAATTTGGGTTTTACGTTGTATTAAAGTACTCCTCATATATCCTACTTCCGAGTAAGGAAGTTACATATACTATTTCTGTTACTTTCAAGTGCTTTTGGTCAGAGCATGGTTGTATTTATGTTACACGGATAGTGGTGCAAAGGAAGTGTCTTGTGGCATCAGTATGAAGAGGTTACGTAACCGAGGTTTTACTTATTTATTTGCCAGTGTTGAGAAACACTGGAGGAAAAGAAGATCTGTGACAATTTCAAAGACTAAAAATGGAAAGTGACTGTTCACACTGAATTTCATGTCTGTAACCTAATAATAATAATAATGACATACACAAGTCATTCCTACTTTCACTTGTAGAATGAGTTGTCCGTGCTTTCCAGGTACAATTTTGATTGGTCATTGAAACTGAATTCACTTGAGTTCTCAAGTGTTAGAGCTGTACTTGAAAGCGGCATTATTACTGTAAATCCTTATGGAAATTCTACAAACCTCACTTCCGGTGTCCATGACTAACACTGAAAGTGAAATTCATTCATGGATCAACCACAAACTAGTGTTCAATATTCTCTTCACACAATCCAACATTTGTTATTGTGTGACTCCTCATTTTATCCCTGTTTGGTTTTGTTTTCAGTTTTAGAACTCTTGAGTGAATCCTGTACTCATTAACCAACCGTTGAAAATCCAAACTTTATTTTTAAAGCTATAAAATTTGTCTTTTTGTGAAGAAAATTACACATGAGCAGTTTAAAAAATGGAGCCTCATAAAACTCTGTTCTTTCTGACTCCTTTTTTGGTTGACAGACAATAGATAGACATGGCCCTCCCACCCAGTTACAGCGTGATGCTATCACTCTCTCTTAATACATAATAGAAAAAGCATAAATTCCATACAGTTTTACCCCACTGACTGCACAGATACACAAATATGTACACGGAGGGCAAACAAAACTGTGAAATAGATGTTGACAATAGATTTTTAGGGATCCTTTTGTTAATCTTTGGTGGGCATCACAGAAAAAACAGATCTGAAGTCCTAAAAAGGAGCAGATAGCTCACCTGGTGAGATGATATTATCTTTTTGTATTATTTTTATGCCTCCTAAACCAGGCTATCACCTCTACACCATGTCGACAGCTTGTCTTATCTTCTTCCCTTCCTGTCACCCACAGAGAAACCACTGTGGTTTACTTTGTTCTGCAGCTCTTGCATTCAGGCTGGAGTAGAGCTTGTGGTGAGTTACTAGCCAGGTTTCCATCCAAATTTTAACCCAATTTTCAGAAAATCAGCAAATGAAAATGCCTGGCTTCCACCTAACGCTAATAATAGCAGTTGGTTCAGCAAGATAAGCAGTAGGTGGCGCTAACTCTCCAGTCTTGTGCCAATAAACCGCTGCAGAAGAAGAGGGTGCAATGAGATGACGTAATTAAAAGAGCACCAGTCAAACCTCATTGAATGCTTTTAATTTGAGGAAGGTTATAGTCTCCTCATTGCTCCACACAGATCTGATGTTTTTGTCTGCGGCTGGTTTTGTCTCTTCAGCAGAGAATAAGCTCCAGTGTACATTTAGGTCACATGCTTAATGTGCGTTGTGATTTATTCTCTAAGTCTGCTTCCACTGCACTTTGTTGCATTTAGCTTTTACCGATACACCAAACTCTCCACCTTTGCTAAGCATGAATACCTTTTGTGACATTTTGTAGACCTAGAGTGTCTACCAGAGGAATGCAGGGTTAGTCTTGGGCACAACAATTTGTCATTTTTGTCCCGTGTAGTGTGTTACAATGGAAGAAAAGCGAACCTGATTCTAGAAGTCCTAATCAGGCCTAGATGGAAAAACTAGAATGTCAGTATTTTGCCATTTCTTGCTGAGTTTGACATTATCATCCATGGCATAGTTCATAGATTGACATGTCTCTCAGCCAAGTCAAGGCCGTAATTAAAATGTACAGTATGGAGTTTTTGACTCCTGGTGCTCTACTAGGACACGCACAAACACGCATACATGCAGCTCACAATTTTTTTGTTTGTGGTAACATCCAAAAAAACTATAGCAAAATGCAGGGAAAAAGAAGAGAGCTAGCTGGAAATTGTGGCTGTAAACAAAGCATGTTCAGAAAAAATTTTTTTTAAATTGGCTTCGCAAATATTTTACACATACATAAATGCATTTGTTTACGAAGTAAGAAACTCAACAGGATACCTTTCTGGCAAAATGATCGCCTAATCTGACAGAGTGACCCCCTTGAAATACATAAACTGAAAGAAGCCTTGAAGAGAAACAACATAATATAAGAGGACCCCACGTAAAGAGATTCTGTGCAGGCATGGCTTGAGGCCCTATTACATAACCTTCTTCTTAAGCACAGTGAGAACTCTCCCATTAAACCTTGGGTGTGCACGTCTACATGACTTTAGACACTATGCGTATATCCATATCTGTATCCCCATCAGTGAACATATGAGCCCTTCAATCAGTCATATCTATGGGTCTGGTGCTCACTCAACCCGCTCAGCACTGATGCCCTGATGGATGCTCCACCTCCTTTTTTTTGTCCCAACTTCCCCTCTTTATCCTCTATTCCATCTTTAGGACTATCAACTTCCTCCTTTTGTTTGCTCTATTCAGCCCCTAAGTGAAAGCTGCATGTGCATTCAAGGAAGAACAAGTCGTCCATGCATGTGTATAAGCAGGTTCTCATATAGATAAGTGATCTTACACTAACAGAAGAGACTAAGAGCAGGTGAACCTTTTAGCGGAAAGAGGCCATGCTTGAGATGAACAGATTACATGCATTTACATATGCATATATGCTTGCACGCACGCACAGATAAACACACACACACACACACACACACACACACACACACAAGCAGGGAACGTGAATAAGAAAATGCCTTGTAAATATGTTACCCAGTTAGATTTCCCATACAAAGAAATCCTCTTAATTACTGCTCCCATACTGCAAAAGAAAAAAAAAAAATGTGGCTGAAATAAAGTTGCAGTGATTGAGTGTTTTATATGGTAGTATGTGTTGGTGAATGACAAAAACACACATACTGTAGATTTTCATCAGTGTTCTTTTCATAAAAATGTGTTTATGTTACACAGGTACATTAAAGCTTCCATTCTACTGTATTTGTTTTTTTACTCTCATTACTTAATGCCTTCATAACCTTTTTAATAATGTACTATGCATTAAACAATATTCAGTGTAAAAAGTAGTGCATGAATGTATTTTGCAGCATAATAAGAACTGACAAAGACTTCTTATAAAGTATCCCAATATACTTCTGTAATTTTCAAACTCTTATTACCATTACTGCCAAATGTCATTATGAACAAGCAAAGTACTCTGCATGCTAACACATCATCAGTGAGCATATTTGTTTTGCCTCTCTTTTTTTACATTTTTCGTGGAGAGATTTTCCTCCGTTCATCATTGTTTCTGGCTAGTAGAGTCTATTGTTTTCATGCTATCCTGTAATACGTATGCATACATGCTCAAATATTTTCTATATATATATATTGTTTTTGGGATTTTTTTTACATTACTCATTTGAAACTATCGCAGGCCTTTGTCATGTTGGCCATTTCCCTGATGTAAACCTGTCAGGGTTGAAAAGTTGCCATTATAATGTTTTTGGAGCATTAATCAAGCATGCAGATAGTTATCCTGCGCCTGGCAAAAATACAGGATGGGCACACAACCACCATTCTGAAAAGTCAGTAAACAAACTTTGTATTTTTTGATAAAGCGTGAAGTTTTTCTGAATCTTTTCAATCCAAATATCACTGCAAATATGACTACACATGCGAGACATGAGGAGCATGACTGAATTATGTCGAAGTGTCAAATGTATCAAATGTCACACTGATGCTATAGATTAAGTATGATAACGTTTCTAAAGATTACTATAGAATACGTACCCTAGACATACTGTTAGCTGCTGTTTTTGGCCACCTTGAGCAATGTCAGTCTGCACGTCATCTATCACATCATGTAAGCTGCCTGTCACATGTCTGCACACTTTTTTTTCGTCCATGTGTGCGCTTTCTGGACTTAAAGCTGCCGCTGAATTACATGCTGTACACATACACACACACACACACACACACACACACACACACACATACATACACGCATGCACAAGGTCAGCCTGTGAGACATGATGAAGTGAAGAGGCTTTCAGGCAGTGCGTTACAGCGTCAGAAGTGTGTTGTGTCTCCACTGAAGACTCAGCTGAAGAAAGCCTGGAGCCATGCTGAGTAAAGTGAGAAAAATATACTGACAGTACAGCTGATACTAAATCTGCTGACTACATCATTCTGAGTGTGTGTGTGTGTGTGTGTGTGTGTGTGTGTGTGTGTGTGTGTTGGAGCATGTGGTGAAAGCTGATGTTCTCAGTGTGTGTTTTTGTGTGAATGCTTTAAGCGTTGATATATCAGCCTAACGATTACAGTGCAGTCAAGGATAACATCAAACCGCACTTTGTGTGTGTGTGTGTGTGTGTGTGTGTGTGTGTGTGTGTGTGTGTTTCTGTGTGTGTGTGCTTATGTGCACGTCTGATTTCTTCACTTTGCTCACTGCAGCCTGACACTCGGGGAAATCCTCACTGAAGAGCCGTCAACAGCCCTGAGGCAAGTAAACATCACACTAAGCTGTAATGACTACTGTCTTCCCTACCAACCTAGTCTGTTTTGGTCGCTGCAGCGATTGCAGAAACCTGTTCATTAAGCGTCTTTCCAGGGGCATGAGGGCTGATAACAATATCTCATTGTCCAGCCTTTGCATGAGGAGAACAGGCAAACAGAGGCAACATGAGCTGGAAGTATTATTGGTGGTGGTAAAGCACAATGGTTTTATTATCACCCCAGGAATGTATGACTGTCTTGGGATTCTTCGTTACCTCAAGGAACGGAAAACGCCAGCATCACTGCAACCTGATATCAGTGTTTAGCTCAAAAAACGCAAGATATTCAGTGTTTCTGACAGATCAAGATACACAGGCATAAAGCATCAGCAGACGTGATATATTAAAGGAGAAAGTTTACATTTTCAAGTAACATATTGTATTTCTTGTAGTAGGGACTTGGAAGAACATGCATAGTGAAATTTTAGTTCACATAAAACTTAACAAAAATATAACCTTTTTACTTTTACTATTTTCTCTCTCTGCTCACCCATCTAAGCCGTTTTTGTAGCACTGTTATGACATAAGGACTGGAGTGTTTCTAGGATCATACAACTCTCATTTCAGTATGCAGCAAACATTTATGTAGCAAGTCGATACTCTACATGCAGTGTGATCTTCTTCTGCAGTAGTGGCCTCTTTAAGGCTTATGAGCCTGTGGACTTGTGAGGTCAGACTACTTCAAAAGAAGGGCTTTGAAGTTTTCCGCCATATGGGATACCGAGATGAAATTCAGCGCACTAGCTGCATGGTGAACTGTCAGATTAGATCAGGGAGCACTTCATTTTGATCAGCTCTTTGGCTGTTCAATACAGGCGTCATAAAGGCTTTGTAGCAGCCAAACACGGAGACCACAACGTCATTCCTACGCAAATGCCAAGACTGTCTTTTTGCTGTCAGCACTACCATGGTTAACTTTTGTGTGGTTGTCTGTTTCAATGAAAACAGAAGAAAACATTCTTCAGGCTCTCTTAGGCAGAGCAAGGAGAAAAGATTTATTAAAAGCCTATATTTAGTTGGATATAATGTTTAAAACACTGGCCATTTTTGACCTTAAAAGGTCTTAATCTGGGCAGAAATAATAAAAAAGATTGATTACATCTGGCACCCTATACAGGCAATACACTGGATGTAAACACACATTATACATACATTATTAATTTACATTCATATATAAAAACATTCATTTTCTCTTTCAGGTGAAAGTAACGGTGAACCAGTTTTTCCTTGATACTCTGGGCACAAGAATATACAATATAATTAAATTAGAAAACAATCCCATCTTAATCAGTCATAATTTGAGGTAATTTCCTAAAAAAAAGGCTACTATTGTTCTCTACTATTGTTTGAACTGTAGTACTAATTGTACCTGGTTTTGCAGTATTTTGTACTTTCACACTGGAAAAGTGACAACATTAAGAATATTCAAAATGTCAGTGTGCATATTAAACTCAATTACAGATTTTTGAGTGTCGTGCAAATGCACAATATTGTCCGCCAATGCAATGAACAATGGAGTTGCGGAGGAACTGAAAAACATTTAATGGATGACAGCGGTGCAACCACTCCATGAGCATCTCTCAAAACAAAATAAAACAAAGTATTACACTTTTGGAAAAACATTTTTACTTTCCCTGAATTTCCAAATTTAAACTTTGCAGTCAAGTTCAGTCAGTTAGACTATTAGCGCACATTTTACATTTCCTGTCAGTACAAAATGGTAAAATGCACGTACACTCGCCAAACACACAACTGCCAAAACACTATAATATGAAAATGAGCATATTGTGTTTACTTAAACCAGCAATAACTTATTTTTTGGCCACTTTGGGGCTACATAAACAAGCTGTAAACACAGAACTGACTTATCAACTTTTTAGTTGATATATGGTGAACTTGTTTGCTAGCAGTTGCCTATTTACATATTCAGTAGATATGGAGCAGCATCAGCTTTTGTTTGGAGTCATTTATTGGCCACCTGGCAAACGTAAGTCCAATATTCACTTTCCTTTTAGTTCTTTTTTTAAGTCTCCACTAACTTCTGAAAGAAATATCTGGCCCTCTACTGGCTAAATGCCATGTTCGCTGGCTAGTTGCTAACTTGCTACGCAGGTACTGTACGGTGGGTCCGTAGAGCTGAGGGGAACAGTAGAGTCGTGTGGTAATTTTCTGTGGATCTGTCAATACGAGCGACACATCATGTATGCGCCAGTGTCAATCACTGTCAACCAGTACAGTTCTTGATAGTCTAAGCTAAACTGTCACAGCTTCATATCTGTATTAATTGATGTGAGCCAGCAGCACACCATTAAAAACAAGCTGAGGAGTCAATTCAGCTCCTCCCCTTCCCACAAAACCACAAATTATAAAACAGGGCTTAATAAGAAGCATATGGAAGAGTGATATAAAGCTTTAACTGGCTTTTACACTCTCCTCACTCATATGTACACCACATCATAATCAAATCCCTGCTGAAAGTAACAATGCCTGTTTCCAAATTCAACACTTGCTTACAAAGCACATGTTGACACTGGCGCCAGACCGCTGTGGGCCAGCAGGCATTACCAGCGCCAGTCACAGGCACACATAGACACACTTTTTTCTTCACAACATTAAATGATATTCGTTAGCAGAAATGATTGTTTTTTTGTTTTTTTTGTGAATTATGAGCTGTTATTTTACACGTCCTCACCTGTTTGCAGCCCCCCTGTTGTGAACGACCAAAGCTGGAACATTATGGAATATACAGCATTATGTGTTATATGTACATATGCAAAGGTGTGCATGCACATACACAGAAAATTTCACCGTACCATCTGCATTTATTCACTAATGCGCAACTGGCATTCCCAATCCCTCATGTTTTTATTGTATTTTTATATTGATCTTAAGGGGCTTATATATATGAAATGAAATGCCCCTAGGTAATCTTTGCAACAGCACTGACCCTCATGTAAAACTGCTGCTAAAGCAGAATTTATTTGGATGCCACAGTTTTGTGTGGTCATTCTTTGTCACAGGTCTGCAGGTGCAGCTGATCCTGGAGAAACACAGAGCAATCATTTTAGCCAGGAAATGATTTAAAGCCATGAAATTGGCCGTGGAGGAAGGAGAGATGGGATTGATATCTCACTCAACGTCTCACTCTGAGCACTCAGGAGTGTTTGATATTACAGGTGGACTGGGACACCCAGTGGAGTCGTATGTCCATTGCTAACCCCGCAGGCCTGCCAAAGGTGGTGATGGTGAAATCCTGTGTGTGTGTGTGTGTGTGTGTGTGTGTGTGCGTGCGTGCGTGCGTGCGTGCGTGTGTGCGTGTGCGTTTGTGTGTGCTTGAGATTGAGCATTTGAGGATAAACTCCAGAGAGAGACGTTTGCAGAGGAAAACGTAGGCCAGGCACTGGGAATACTTATCCAGCTGCATGAGAGCATCATTTTAACCATGATTTCTATGTGAGAGTGTGTGTGTGTGTGTGTGTGTGTGTGTGTGTGTGTGTGCTTGGACCCCCAGTTTAATATCTATGGTATATTCATTACGGCTGAATACTGTGAACCGTGATCCTGGTATTTCCTGGTAATTCTTACCAAATTTACTCAATTTTCTGCTGAACTTTTTTAGCTTGTGTGTGCTTAAGTGTCTACACCACATCTGAATACCTATTAGTTTATTCAAATGACGTATTGGTCAAGCATAAATGAGGGTCAGGTTTGGAGGGATGGGAGGGATCTAGCAATCAGTGATGGTTATAGGCCAGAAGGTGTTGTGAAAAGAAACCGAAGGAATGAGAATCAGGCTGGGGGAAATGTATCAATTCGTCATCGTACCTTCATCGTATGCAAAAAAGGGGTTCGGAGATAGGTATGTGAAAACTGAAACAAAGGGGAGAGAAGGGGGTTAGACAAAGGAAAATAGACAATTATGAGATGTGGTCTTTATTCCTGAATACAAGAAATATAAGAATATAAGAAGTTCAGTAATGCTACCACACAATGTAGCCGAATACTTTAACCTGCAATAATAAAAATAATTTTTGCCACTTGGGGGCAGCAGAAACAAGCTGTAAACACAACCATGACATAATATGACCTTAGCCAGTAGAATGAGAAGTTAATAGGGCGAACTTGTTAGCAAACAGTTGCCTTTTAACATGTTATGCAGATACAGAGAACAATTATCATTTTAGCTCTGTTTTGGTCTCCACCATCTCCTGAGAAAAATATCTGACTGTTTAGCTGCTAAATGCTTTAATGCGTTTACCAGCTAGTTGCTAATTTTGTCTCTCTGCTGTTTGGTGCTGGTTAAGTAGACTACATACAAAGAGAAATCTATAAATCTAACGTTATTTGTGTTGAGAAATCCTGTTTTTTTCCATGGAAAGGACTGCTTTTTTCCCCTGAAGTAACAATTAATACATCACAGGAAAATATTCAACACTAATATTTATTTTCCATCCCATCTTTGCCCACTACCTATGTGCAACACTGTATCTCCTCTACAGTGCAGACAGACTTCAAAGTGAGAAATACGAGGTGTTAGAAACACTATTAAGAAGCGGTCCTTCTCTGTACCTACATGTTACATAAGGCTTATACTGCCACAGCCCCTCTCAAACTATCAGTGACCTAGCAAGTTACGTAACAGCAGTGTGTGTGTACGTGTGTGGGAAGACAGGACAGAGAGAAAAGAGAGCGAGACAGCTATGGAGGGAAACAGTATATTAACCGCCAGAGACAAAAGCACACAGTGTTCAGTATTGACCTGCATGTGCGCTTCACTGATTTCAGCAGCTTGATGTTTGTACCTCTTGGCCTCGGTATCTCCATGTGAACTCTGGGGCACAAACTGGGTTGGGTCAGCCTCTTGTTACTGGCATGGGAACAAAAGAGATCTAATAGCATTTGCAAGTGGCAAGAGTAATCATCTGCAGATAAATGTTCAATATATATGTAGCTCACCAAACACCTGCTGAGTGGTGAATATTTCCCTGGAAAAATCCTCTGATGCATAAGACGAGATATTTTTTTTGGCAACAGAAGTCTGTCTGGATAAAAGAAAAAAGAACTGGATAGATAACATGAGCATAATTTGGAAACTGTGGATGTGTGGATGTGTGTGAATGGTAAACATAACATGTCATGTTTTTCCATATTTAACCATATCTAACCTTAAGGAAGTGTGTTGAGTGTCTAGCTATAATGATGTAGTTCCTACAAGTGAAAGTTGCAGATATATTCAGTTTTAGAATTGCTGTGGTAGTAAAGTGATCTATCCAGCAGAAAGTGGTTTTTCTCTTGCTTGCCAAATGGAGCAGGCATTCATTTTTTTCTTCAGGAATAATTTTATTTGCAATTACATTGGCAGGAAAGTCCTATTAATGTCGGTAAATGATTACCTCCACTTGGTGACCACGATTAGCTACTAATATATACAAGCAAATTATGTTTTAAGAAACACATTAATGTCTGCATATTTCTGCAAAAATATCCTATTATTATAGTTGGTTTGATACTGGTTTGAAGCCTAGAGTGGATGATAAACTGACTTTAACAGGTGGTCCTCCATAAGATGTAAAACAAAGGAGATGAATAACAACTGAAAACAACACGCAGTCAATTTGTCAGTCTTCATTTTTTCTTAAATTTTTTTGACTCAGGTACTTGACAAAATTCAACATATTCACTACTAAGGACAAGTGGCAGAGAGACAAACTATGAATCATACACTGGAAATGGTTTCACTGGTATCATAAAGGAGATCGCATCAATCAAATGATTAAATATTAGAGTTATGATATTTCCACTCATTCTGAGATAAAATCAGCCCTGCAGAGTTGTTGGATTGGACAACACGTGTAGCCTTTCTTGACTCACTCACCACTATGGCCTTTCTGGTTTGACCTACATTTCATGTTGCCTTTGTATGTATGTAAACACAACTTACAGAACAAATCAGGGGTAAGGTTTCAGATGGTGGAACATTTTTCTGTTTATGTTTGTATTGGAGCGCTACATCGTGTTTATGCATCTAAATCCTTATGATTTGAAATGATGTGTAGGGTGTGTATATGTGGGTCCGAGCACATGCATGGTGTGTGCCTCAGCAACTGTGGGCTGACATAGTTTAGGGGTGTGTGTTTGTGGGCACCATATATAGTATACTGTTGCTCATGTATCTGTACTGTATGCTGGAGCCAGAAATGAACATGGTTTTTGGGGCAAATTCATTCTGGAAAGTCATGAAATGTCTTGGAAATACCAAAAGAGGTCATTTGTGATAGCCTGCAATCCAGCTATTCTTTCTGATGTATTGTGGGTGAGAAAAATGCAGCATTTTTACAGCCAGGGTCATGAGCAGTAGAAAAAACCCACACTGCCAGTAACAGAATGTGTCAATATCAAGAAAGAGATTCTGAGGAACCAAAGAAAAAAACCTCAACAAATGATTTTTGGTTGAAGGTGCCCTTTTAGATATAGAAAATAGGGAAAACAGCATTTTTCTGTAATTTCTCATTCTACAGTTACAATTAAATTGCAATTGCCAATTGCCATGTAATTCTGAATGCAGCACTGTTTTACTCAAGATGAGTTGAGCGCATTGATTCAATATTTTTACAAATATTTCATAACAAAATTTAAGGGATCCTTATCAAAGACATATATGTTATGGTGAAGAAGGAAAATGAAAATCGACAAATATTTTGTTAGCTGATTTTTTAAAATCGGTTAGAAAAACAACAAGCAAAAAAAGAAAAAAACAAAGCCAGTATTGGTCCGACTCTTGTATTTCATACTTGGGTGTATGTAGCTGCAATATGTTTTTTCAATCCCAGTTGTGTGCCCTCACCAACAGAAGTGTGCTGAGGAGGATTAATGTCAGGATGTTTGAGGTGAAGTTGTGGACTGAAAACAGCTGAATTGCATTGAATAGTGTGTATGTGACGGCGTTTCACTCAGCAGAACATTGTAAACTGTCCGCCTGTTGTTGTCAACTGGCCATCAACTCTCCCTCTATCTCTCTTTTCTTTTCGTTTCTTTTCAGCCTTTCACACGTCCAGCGCACCAGAGAGTCTATACCACATAGCACATATGATTATGTATCTTGGCAGGAGCAGTGCTCATACCTCATTGTGTTTATGGGTGTATGTGCATGCGTGCATCACAGTGTGTCCCTAGTTGGAGGAGAGAACCAACTCATGGAACACTTGACAGAAGATATACACCTTTTCCAGAGGAAAAGGAAACAAAGACAGACTCCAAATGATACACGGCTCCTGTATGAGGTCTGTGAGAGTACTTTTGCCTCTCTATCGATTCCTCCTGTCCAGGTAAATCCAGCTGTGAACCCATGATCTCCACTGGACCAGTTTATTTCATTTTTACTGTCCTTTTAACGTGACAATAATATCTCACAGCCAGGCTGTCTGCTATCTCCCAGCATGTGCTGACTCGATTTGAACCCAACTCTGTTTTTCTTGTGCCAGATAGGCAGAACTCTCCCTTCCTTCTTTTTCTCTTCTTTATTCCTTACCGTGCCTGTTTTACTCCCTGCAACCCCTCCTTCTCAGAAGTTAGCTCCTTCCCTCCCCCTTCCTTCTCCGTCCAGGTAGGTCTTTGGTGCCAGACAGAGGAGCACAGTGTTCCTTTGTTATTTCCAGGGCTTAACTCTAGATAACAACCGCAGCCACTCAGGCTCACCAACACATCAGCAGCCTCATCTGAAGATTTACATTTCCATAATTGGGATTTGAGAGGCAAGTCCTCACAAAGGGAAGGGATTTCCGTATATCTAAACTAAGAGTTCCCTTTAGACATTGGACTATAAAGCCTCGATAGACACTCACTTCTCTTACATTAAAAAAAAAAGCTTTAACTCTCTGTTGTACTTTGGTTTGAATTCTACTTTAACATTAACACTTCTGCTAGAATCTTTTCGTAAGCTTCTGCACATGCTCACTTGGTGCACTTCCATTCGGGAAGGAGGGATGATACAATAACAGCTGGTCCTGCTCCAGTTGGTCCCTCCCCTTGACAACGGTTGCCCAGTGCCACAACTGGAGCCCATCACCAGGGCTGGCGGACAGCCAGCCTGCCAGATGTGAGGTCTTCTCCATGCTCTCTGTAATCCAAGCATAATCACAAACTTCGCATACACACACATGCACATACATAGAGAACTAAACACTCATAAAGTATTGCTTATCACAAATGACTATGCATTTACCTACAGTGTGTGACTTTTCATATACTGTTCTTCTGGAATATACTGAATAACATGAGATGCAGTTTCAGAAATGGCAGGCAGTCCTCTGTTTTCTGTCCAAACCCAAGAGTGACCTTGTTGTGGCCACAGATTCCCCCAGTGGAAAGCAGTCTCCTTCAAGACCCTGCTATTAGCGGCTTTGCGGGGCAGAGTGGCGACACGTTAATGGCACACAGACACAGAAGAGGCTACAGAACCATGGACACTCTCACACCGTGAACACAGCTGACTGCAGGGAACGTGGACTTTGAAAGATAAATGTTTACAGCAACCACCAAGGGATGGTTTGGATTTGTGTCAGCATTGAGATGAAATGAAATATTTCATTCTGCTTTTACAAGAAACCAAGCATAGCATTTTAACATCTATAGAACATGCCCACATTGATTGTGAGACCTAAGAGGGGAACATCACTTAGAAGATTGTTAGCCTTTATACTGTATTTTACAGTATCTACCACTGGGTTGGATTTCATAGGGAATTTGCTGAATTGCTTCATGGCACAAAAGAGGAAGAGAGCATCTTCTCACTTCTCACACAAACATAACAGGTTATAACACTTAAAAGAATAGTTTGACATTTTGGGAAATAGGCATATTTGCCTCCCAGTAGAGAATTCAATAAGAAGATTGGAACCAATCTCATGTCTGTACAGCAATGAAACTCCTGCCAGCAGCCGTTTAGTCTAGCTTAGCATAAAGACTGGAAACAGAGGATAACAGCTAGCTTGGCCCTGTCCAAAGGTAACAAAATTACAGCAACAAAGTCAATAACCATATTGCCCAAAATGTTAAACTATTCCTTTAACGCAGTATGTCTTACCAGCCGCGACAGCATGATTGTTTTCACCTTGTGAGTCTGTTTATGTTTGTGTTTGTTTGTTTGTGTTTGTGTTTGTTTGTTTGTGTTTGTGTTTGTTTTTTGTGTGTGTGTGTGTGTGTGTGTGTGTGTGTGTGTGTGTGTGTGTGTGTGTGTGTGTGTGTGTTTGTGTGTGTGTGTGTGTGTGTGTGTGTGTGTGTGTGTGTGTGTGTGTGTCATCAAGGCAAAATGGGGTCCTGGAGACACCCACTGTAGCAGGAAGTGTTTAAATGTCTGTCTGTGCGCAGATTTTGTCAACGCGATACCATCACAACAGTGCAAGGTACAGTCACACAACTTTTCAGGTGTGTAGTTGACATCAAAATGAAGGCTGAGTTCGAAGATGGGTGGCCTGGTCTGACCCATGCGTACTGGGTACCCATGTAATAATGTAGTAATAACTACTGAGTACTCATGGGTCGGAATGTCAACATGTTGATGGTGGTCGCGGCTGTTCTCTAGTTAACACTAGTTGTAGTTACAGTACAGTTCATTAAGTTACTTTAATGAATGTTTAAACTTTATATCCACATTTAAAGTAGCCACTTGAAGGACATTTACAGGGCAAGGCTGGTGTCATTCTTTATTTTTCTATTGTCAACAAATCCCACAAAAAGACCAAACCAACAATGTGTCAATCCATCTTTTCACTTTGCAACTTCTCCGCCCTGTCTGTGGCATTGGCTTATTTGATCCTACTAAAGATGTAAATCTTTATAAATAGGTCATGAATATATAGTTTTATTCTTTAAAAAGGCTAAGTACTTTTCTAAAAAGCCTGGGAACTGTAGTTTTTAGTAAACATTACTCACGCAGGTTTAAATGGTGCGTTGGTTCGGGACTATTTTCAGATGTGGATTAATACGCATTTGGTGTGCCTGCGAGTATATATAACAGCTGGACAGTATTGGTGGGATTGATTAAAAACAAACTGCAGTGGCTTTGTTCACTGTAACGAAGTATCGCCTCACCCAGTGGAACAGTGTTGCTCATTAATGTGTTTTTAATAGTTTTTCGACAACAGTAGAGCTCAATTAAAAATACTTGTTAGTAGGATCAATTCATTGTTGGATTTGGTCTTTTCTTGAGATTTGTTAACAATTAAAGGAAAATGTAGATTATTACCAACCTTATCCTTTAAAGCAGTCTGAAAAACTTGATTTTTACCTACAGTGAGTAAAATATTGCAAGGCTCTCATGAACTACTTTAGCAGGAATTGTAATAATGTCTCTGGTAATTCTTCTAAAACTATAACTAGTAAAACAGATTTGAGGTTATTGGATAAACTTCCTGATGTAGTGTCATCAAGCTAATAAGTCACCATTTACGACATTTCAAGTGTACAACCAATCCAAACTTTCCCAAGGCTTTAGTTGGACTATAAAGTTGAAAACATCTGAAGAATTGTATTTGTGGGTCAAATCTTTTGTTATACTAACATCGTTTTTTTTCTCATGTTTCCTAAAGAGTATACGAGTGGCAGAGCTGCTTAGAAAATAAGTTTCACCATCTGAAAATAACAAAACAAACAAAACAAAACAAACAAACAAAAAATTAGACATAATGTTGTTTTACTAACAAGGGCAACAGCGTGATGTAGTTTCACAGAGGCCAAAGGTCATGATGATGTTGCCAATAGGCAACCCATCTGGACTACTTCCTTGTAAACACAAGGGTTGATGGGTTAGTGGCCACACATGCATAAACCCCTACTTAAACACATACACCAGCACTTTGGTCAATGGGGCACCACATCTTGAACTTTGAAAGCATGATAAGACACTCTCCTGCCCAGTGATCCATGTATGACTGTCCAGGTCAGGATTTACAAATAACTGTCATCTAACCGTATCAGTGTTACATTAGTCACCAAAGACAGTTCAAAGAAAGTTTTGAAGATCTAAAGTGGGTACCATCAGATAGGCGCGTTAATGAGGCCTGTCTGAAGTAGCGTCTGGCAAACAGCCAGCAAGACTACAGTGAGAGAATAAGACACAGTGGGAGAAGGGTTTGAGAAAGTAACCATATGCTTTCAAAGCTTTCTTAACAAACTGCTCTGTTCTTCTGATTTAAATAACTGTATTTCCTTTACTTAATTGAGGAAAGTCTCTCCATTCAACACCAACATATTCTTTTATTTCAAACTTCAGAAACAATGGTGGCCCTCAACCTACACAAAGTCCCTGCATCCACCTACCCCAAACCTCCCCTGTTTACCACATTTCCCAGAAATCTTTGTGTTCAGTCACAGGCAGTGAGCGGTAAAATATAAACAAAGTGCTCCATGATGAGTCATAGGGAGCTCCATTGTCGTTGCAGCAGCCGCAGAACCCATAAAGATGGCCAAGAAGCAATGAAGGGAAAAATACCAGCATTTGTACTGTTAACATCCTCTACAAGTAATTAATTTTGGTGCTGCCATAGAAATCTTTCTAATGTAATATATTGGTTTAGATATTAAATATGTTTATTTAAAGACTCAGTGTACTTCTGGAAAGCCAATCGACTACTTTAATGGTGCACATACTGTATACTTTTTGACTGTTTGTCCAGGGGAAGTTGACAGGTTGACACGGTGATTAAATATTTGCTTAAAGTTGAGATAATTACCTTGTAAGCCAATTACATGGATACTAAAAGATTGTATGCATTTAAAACCGTTCTGTACTGTATGTGTATCCCGCTCTGGGTGGCCAATAGCTTCAATATCATTCTCCATTAGAAATAAGTCTGCTGGTATTGCGAGGGCTTAGCTAGGCTAACATCAAAGAATTCCATAAGTCAGCTGGTGTTTGGCTCGCTGCTCATTTGACTGGCACAGACTGAGCTTGAACTTCAGAGGCTTTGGCCTCGGTTTCACAAAGAAAGCAATGATGTCAAGATTTCTGGACATATTGCAACATCGCACCACTTTGAGGCTTGATAGGAGCTAAAAGCTCTGCTGAAATTTGGGGATGGAGGTGCGATCATAAATCAGAATTCCCTCACACTCTCTCACTCCTGACTAACTGCTGCCTCTTTTTCTCTTCTTCAGTCTCTCAGCCTCTCTTGGCCAGAGACGACACATTTTAAACCCATTAGTGATTGGCCTGCCAGCTGTACATCAGCAGAAAACCATAAATTGTTTTATTGGATGGAGTTTCTGCAAAGTGATGAGCTCAGCGTTACTGATTCCCGGTATACTGCTAGCTTATTGTGTGTGTGGGAGCGTGCCTCTTGTCAAATATTCAAGAAAAAAATAACGATTATGTCCAAGGTTTTTGACGTTTGCATAATGTCCCTTGTGCTTTTGTCACACCTTTCTCCAGATCTGTGTCAGTAGGCTAGGAACTTTATAACATTTAGACATAAATTGCTGTACAAATATTTGACTTCTTATTTATGTGATTTGCTAGAGCTTAGTAAGCATGAATATCACTAGAGTTTTCAGTAAATGTTTGTCTATACACTGTAGCTACCTTCTGTGCAAAAAACTGCTGATTTATAGCATTTCAACTACACCTCTCCCCTGCTGTGGGCTCTCTCTCCATCTTTATCTCTGCGACTGGTCAAAGAAGGAGCAGCTTGTGTGAAGCTGTTGACATAACTACCCATCTCCCACCCTGGCACCTCCCCACTCTCACCAGCCCCTCCAAGTCACACAACTGTGTGCAGTGCAAACACTCCGGGCCCCCTCGGACTGCGTTGCCAGGGTAACCAAAACCACAACCAGGTATACCTACCATCCTCCTGCTGGCGTTCAGCCCAAGGCCCCTCTCAGTGAGTCAGACACTCCGTAAACTATGCCTCCTGGAGGTCACCATATGTACATGCCTTATCCAGTAATGTCATGGGCAATGGAGAAGGGGGTCAAGGTTTTACAGAGTGATGTTCAGGGGAGGATGTGGACGGTGACAACTGGGGATATTGGGGGCTCTGTTTGGTAAAGCAATACCTCTTCCAGCTCGTTGTTGGTGTTTTCCCTCATCACCTTGGAAATGGGATTCCTCAAAGATGGGAAAGCCCCAGACCCTTACCTTCCTCCTTACCCCACCCCACCCCACCCCACCCTGAAAATACACAGACCACGCGTCAACTTCTCTGTGGAATAACATTTTGGTGCGTCAGAAGGACTGCGGGCTCCAGGGAGGAATGTTGTCTTGGAGAACAGGTGCGTCAAAGCAGTATGGCCTGCAGGGTGTACAGGAAACATTCATTCAATTTCCCGTCCCCCCTCACTGCAGACCCCACAGTTACTGGTTAGTGGCCACTTTCCGTTATAAGAGGCCCTAAATGAAAACCAGTGAGACTAGAGGGTGTGAACTGGAATATAAAATGAATGTTGTCATTAGTGGACTGTGTATGCCATTCATGACTGTGGAATAATACACACAGAGAGATGGAAAAGTTTACAATCAATTATGCCCAATGTAGCAGCCCTAAAATGTCA